>NC_047025.1:29161424-29378206 GCF_902652985.1 Pecten maximus
ATTTTCCGAACATTAGAATCTCGCATTGAAGACTCAGGAATATTGTAATAGTATCGTTCGTCAATTCCGAATATACCATCAGATACAGTATCCGAACGCTTCATCTAACCGACTTAAGTTGACGGATTCAAGAAAAAAAAGTTAAACTTCATGTCATTGACTCGATAGTGATGATATGTAAATTAAATTTGAATTTTGCTTCAGTTGATGGAAATCAAACTGAATAATTAAAGAAGCTATCAAGCTATGTTTCTTCTGTTCTTGTCGATTTGGTGTATTGATAAAAACGATTAAAGGGCAGATTCAATTAAGCGTAAATCAGTTAAACAGTGCTGGGTCCGGGGAAATCCGCTCACTGTGGCTGTGAGGAGGTTGTGACAGTGTGCCCTCGAGTCTAGCGGTTCAGACCTTTCACACTCCCTTTATTAGCTGTATCGATGTTGTAAATTTGTTTTCAGATTAAATACCGACATCTAACTGCCTACAAACGGATTTAACCAACCGTAAAGCTAGAAGCGCGCAGCGAAAAAGAGATTATCACTAATTTCCTGTGAAATCCGATTTTTGATAGCCATGTTTTCCCGACGTTCATTCTAAATCACAGAACCAGGTATGGGAACTGGTCAGAGAGGAATTAGTCGCACGTGCTATGGAAATTCGTCTATAGGTCTAGATTGTTGGAATAGATTTACTAAAGAGTCCGGTTATTTACACCTTTATACACACATTTACCTTTTGTTATTCAGAACAAGACTTCTGCAACAGACCAAGTTTAACTACATTTTTCAATTAAATACCCTTCAAACAACGGTCTACATGTCGGATATGGGTGTATTTCACATCTTAATCTATCAAAAGTAATCGGTAATGTGTATTGTTAGTATTCTTATTAATTTGGATGTGATATATTTTTGTTGTTGTTAAATACAGTCTAAAAACCTAGTTAACAATTGTAAGCGTATTACAATATTCAAATATTTCTCAGGCAAACCGTTAATTGAATGTTTGAATGGGGTAAAGGATGTGTGCATGCCTTATTGCCAAGTAAAATCCTACTACATGTATATTAAAGTATATAAATATTATGATAGCTGGATAAATGTTGCTAGAGTATAACCGGAAGTGAAATAACAATATTATGGGGTGGACTCTGTTTGTTGCTATATGAACTATTCTATTTATCCATTATGACACTATTGCCTCATAATATTGTCGAGGGATGAAAAAGTGCCTGAGCTGAAGGCAGTTATGTGCTATATGACCCCATGTGCTACATGTATATCGTACCACCACAAAGAAAGTATTTCTTATCCTTGTTTTGACACGTGCGACAATTAGCATGACAGTTACTCTCAAAGTCAAAATGCTCACGTTCATCACATTTTTTACAAATTACTTGGCAAACACACCAATCCAATGAATTTTTAACAGGATTGGATATGTATACTAATTCAACAATCAATAATCTTCACATCAGACAAATGAGTAACCCGTCTTTTTCAGTGAAACATTTTATTATTACGATAAGATGTGCATGCTGAGAATTAAGTGTACTAGTTTCACTACTAGTTTCACATGATGTTCAAAAAATTGGAAATCCATTTATGTGAACATAAAAAAATACATCCATGTGGCTATCGTGTAATCTGCAAACGACACTTAGACATTGTCATACCAATCCTCTACATAACATCCTACCAGACCAGTGTGGAGAAACCCTGAACGGTTGGCAAGAGTTACAATATATGTAATAAATACTACAATACGACCAGTAAATTATCAAATCAAATATACCTTTATAAGTTAAAACATATAGATACATAGTTAATCCCTCATATCTATAGTATCTACTCATATAACAATAGGTAAATATTAGGAATTTATTTTTCAACGATAAATATCTTTAAAATAAATTTGTAAGAATATAGATCTAAAACAAATATGAAGTACGGCGTAAAAATGAAACACAGGATTATATTGGAAAGCGACATTTTTGCTGTCGTCGAAATCTGATAGATCGCAAGGCTGTAAAAGTTGTCGAACACTACCGACCGTTCAGCCACTGTAGCAAGTTATAAGGGAGACAACTCTCATATCCAATCTTTCACAATCACAAAACCTACACTCTATATGTATGGTGGTACATACTGTAGTCGGCTGTTTCTGGTCGACTTCACCCAGTGGATTCACTCCAGTAATTTGATTTGTTTGAGTTGATGAGTGGTGGTACATATTGTATTTCAGAACAGCCAGTCTGTGGTCAGTCATCGATCATATTTATCTTAATAAATGAAGGTTTGATATATATCTATATATTTATTGGTTTTCTTTGTTCTCATGTTTTCAGCGTCATTACTAACTTAAAATATTAAATGAAGTTAAAAGATCAAGAAGAAAAAAAAATCAAGATAGTTATCTGCTTATCCAAAAGACATTTATTGTGTTTATCTGTCCGGGTTTTCTGATTCTCTCTCATACCTGTAATCGACCGGGTGTTCTCTCTCATACCTGTAATCTACCGGGTGTTCTCTCTCATACCTGTAATCTATTCGGTGTTCTCTCTCATATCTGTAATCTATTGGGTGTTCTCTCTCATATCTGTAATCTATTGGGTGTTCTCTCTCATACCTGTAATCTACCGGGTGTTCTCTCTCATACCTGTAATCTACCGGGTGTTCTCTCTCATACCTGTAATCTACCGGGTGTTCTCTCTCATACCTGTAATCTATTGGGTGTTCTCTCTCATACCTGTAATCTACCGGGTGTTCTCTCTCATACCTGTAATCTACCGGGTGTTCTCTCTCATACCTGTAATCTACCGGATGTTCTCTCTTCTACCTGTAATCTACCGGGTGTTCTCTCTCATATCTGTAATCTATTGGGTGTTCTCTCTCATACCTGTAATCTACCGGGTGTTCTCTCTTATACCCGTAATCTACCGGGTGTTCTCTCTCATACCTGTAATCTACCGGGTGTTCTCTCTCCTACCTGTAATCTACCGGGTGTTCTCTCTCCTACCTGTAATCTACCGGGTGTTCTCTCTCATACCTGTAATCTACCGGGTGTTCTCTCTCATACCTGTAATCTACCGGGTGTTCTCTCTCATACCTGTAATCTACCGGGTGTTCTCTCTCATACCTGTAATCTACCGGGTGTTCTCTCTCATACCTGTAATCTATCGGGTGTATCTCTCTCATACCTGTAATCTACCGGGTGTTCTCTCTCATACCTGTAATCTACCGGGTGTTCTCTCTCATACCTGTAATCTATTGGGTGTTCTCTCTCATACCTGTAATCTACCGGGTGTTCTCTCTCATACCTGTAATCTACCGGGTGTTCTCTCTCATACCTGTAATCTACCGGGATGTTCTCCCTCATACCTGTAATCTACCGGGTGTTCTCTCTCATACCTGTAATTTATTAGGTGTTCTCACTCATACCTGTAATCTACCGGGTGTTCTCTCTCATACCTGTAATCTTACTAGGGTGTTCTCTCTCATACCTGTAATCTACCGGGTGTTCTCTCTCATACCTGTAATCTACCAGGGTGTTCTCTCTCATACCTGTAATCTACCGGGTGTTCTCTCTCATACCTGTAACTCTACCGGGTGTTCTCTCTCATACCTGTAATCTACCGGGTGTTCTCTCTCATACCTGTAATCTATTAGGTGTTCTCTCTCATACCTGTAATCTACTGGGTGTTCTCTCTCATACCTGTAATCTACCGGGTGTTCTCTCTCATACCTGTAATCTACCGGGTGTTCTCTCTCATATCTGTAATCTATTGGGTGTTCTCTCTCATACCTGTAATCTACCGGGTGTTCTCTCTCATACCTGTAATCTACCGGGTGTTCTCTCTCATACCTGTAATCTACCGGGTGTTCTCTCTCATACCTGTAATCTATTGGATGTTCTCTCTCATACCTGTAATCTACCGGGTGTTCTCTCTCATACCTGTAATCTACCGGGTGTTCTCTCTCATACCTGTAATCTACCGGGTGTTCTCTCTCATACCTGTAATCTACCGGATGCTTTTTCTCTCACACCTGTAATATGTCGTCTGTTTCCTGTCATACCTGTAATATGTCGTCTGTTTCCTGTCATACCTGTAATATGTCGTCTGTTTCCTGTCATACCTGTAATATGTCGTCTGTATCCTGTCATACCTGTAATATGTCGTCTGTTTCCTGTCATACCTGTAATATGTCGTCTGTTTCCTGTCATACCTGTAATATGTCGTCTGTATCCTGTCATACCTGTAATATGTCGTCTGTTTCCTGCCATACCTGTAATATGTCGTCTGTTTCCTGTCATGCCTGTAATATGTCGTCTGTTTCCTGTCATACCTGTAATATGTCGTCTGTTTCCTGTCATACCTGTAATATGTCGTCTGTTTCTTGTCATACCTGTAATATGTCGTCTGTTTCCTTCCATACCTGTAATATGTCGTCTGTTTCCTGTCATACCTGTAATATGTCGTCTATATCCTGTCATACCTGTAATATGTCGTCTGTATCCTGTCATACCTGTAATATGTCGTCTGTATCCTGTCATACCTGTAATATGTCGTCTGTATCCTGTCATACCTGTAATATGTCGTCTGTTTCTTGTCATACCTGTAATATGTCGTCTGTATCCTGTCATACCTGTAATATGTCGTCTGTTTCTTGTCATAACTGTAATATGTCGCCTGTTTCCTGTCATACCTGTAATATGTCGTCTGTTTCTTGTCATACCTGTAATATGTCGTCTGTATCCTGTCATACCTGTAATATGTCGTCTGTTTCCTGTTATACCTGTAATATGTCGTCTGTTTCTTGTCATACCTGTAATATGTCGTCTGTTTCTTGTCATACCTGTAATATGTCGTCTGTATCCTGTCATACCTGTAATATGTCGTCTGTTTCTTGTCATACCTGTGATATGTCGTCTGTTTCTTGTCATACCTGTAATATGTCGTCTGTTTCCTGCCATACCTGTAATATGTCGTCTGTATCCTGTCATACCTGTAATATGTCGTCTGTTTCCTGTCATAACTGTAATATGTCATCTGTTTCCTGTCATACCTGTAATATGTCGGCTGTTACCTGTTATACCTGTAATATGTCGTCTGTTTCCTGTCATACCTGTAATATGTCGTCTGTTTCCTGTCTTACTAGTAATGCCCTGTTACGTAATTAGTCGAGTTTTCCCTAATACTTATAATTAAACGAGTATCCTCTTCCTCTTCATTTTATGATCTGAATATTTTTCTGTAGTCAGCTTCCCGCTGACATTTGTAATCAGCCCAGCGTTTTCTTTCGTCTTCTATGGCCATTTAATCCTCTTCTACCTAAAATCAGCCCAATGTTCTAGAGTATACCTGTACTCTGTATTCAACTGGGTGTATTACTTGATGTCTATGGTTTCTTCTTCAAGCCGTAAATTTGTATAGATTATTTTCATAGGAAGATATTTTATGTAATTTTTAAGCAAATCATTGAAGAAAACAATCATTGACCAGTCTAAACACATTGTAGATCCCGAAGAAACCACTTCAAGGTTATTGTAAGTACTATAGTATATATACAGTGTATATGTATTTTTTTTTACATGAAACTGTCATGATTTGAAAACTTCGTCAGGAAGAAACAATAGATAAATAAATGAATAAATAAATAAATAAATAAAAAGTTATCAAAACTTTGCAGGATTATAAAGCAACATTTTTAGCTATCTAAATAAAAAAAAATGAATGAATAAATATACATATGTATATATAAGGATGAAGATAAGTAAACAAATAAATAAAAGACATGAGATAAATCAATAGATGATAAAGACATTTACACAAACAATAAAATTATCTATGCTAACGACTGTTTATACTTTTATTAAGCGACAATAAATGAAATACATTTATTTATAACTTTATTATCTCAGAAAATGGGATAAGATTTTCGCCAGTATCAAAATATTTATTGTATATACGAGGAACACTCTAAATATTGTAAAAAAGATAATTTTGTTTTATTATACTGACAATGTATTGATCAATTAGTCAATTAATCCAACTGGTGATTGTAGCAGCTTTTGTAGAAATCATTAAAAAATATCTTGTGATGTGTTTGAATCATGTAATATGTTTTGCAGGTTCTGAAAAGATTTCTTTTAAGAAAACTATAGAATTAAATGGAAATAAAACATTGTTCATAATTAAACGAAAAAGTAGATATATTTAAGCATCTATATCTTGAATATATTACATAGACCATTTACAAACACAAATTGTCAATTTGTGTTGATTAATGATGCTGTCGTGTGTTCAATTGTGCTGTTTGTAGAGGTGATCGGCCATGTCTGATACATGCTTTTTAGTGGTATGTTTAGCGTGCATCCTCCGCGGTCATTATCGGGATCAGATCGGCCTGGCAAAACCACTACAGGCAAAATCCATACCTAGTGATAATTTTTCAATTGATCTGTATTTCCCGTGACATCCGAAATTATCTTTTCAAATATTGGATGCATTAACCAAAACATATTTAGCATGTGTAGCTATTTTAATACAGGAAGCAACAAGGGAAATCGTGATTTAACGATTTTCCCGGAATGACAGACAGATTAAACAAAATGGCCGACTTGATATTTCCTCACGCTTAGTTAAGTATAAAACTTTGTCCTCTCAGGTAATGAATTTCGGAAGTTTTTGTAGTATTCCGTTCGGAAGGTGCCTAGTTTTAAACGGAAGATGCGCATCCGATACAAATAAAGGGCATTTCCAGGCAGGTAAAGCCGGGAATTCCGGCGGAAACGGAAAGGGATATGTATCGATCGGGATGCCTGCCAGGCCCCACCGCTAAATGGGAAGTCGACAGGACATGCTAATTCAAAGATATAGTAGCTAAACTAAAGGTATATGATATATATATATTCATGTTCAAACAAAATCTGTTTCCAGTATTAACAGCAGCTGAAGTGTTCTGACAACACGCCATTGATACTGCCGTATTTGTGGAAGGAAAACTCAATCTCCTTAGTTTATTTAAGTCTGCTTGGAAAAGGAAATTAAATATATAATCCACGCTCATACAGGAGCGGTATACAAATGGGAAACAATGGCGGAAGCGCGCCCCGGGTCCGCGTCATTTGCATATTTGCCCGGCTAGAAGACTTCCATAATGGCTGAACCAAATAAACACTGCTGTGTGCTCTTAGTTGACTTCCGGTGCACGCGGGATTGCTATGGTAACCTACGTTTAACTACATTCAATGTGACATCGAGAATGATCCGTCGCTTTTATGTATGGAAAGTTACTCTCTGCCGTTCACATTACATTTATTTCATGGTCATGTTTCTGCTAAGAACGTAATAAAGTAAGCCTTCGTCAGAGTTGTACATACACAGTAATGCGCTGTACTCGGTCTTCGTTAATTAGCCCTAGATTCTGTCGCTCAAATAAAATGGCGACATTATCAGAAAGAGGTTTGGTGAAAGGTTCGCAGTTAATGGTCTCCTGGTTAATTACTGGTACGCCAGCGCGTTAACACTCAGTTCGGCACGAGCTCTGTGAGTGTCACTATTATTGATATTAATGCGATACCTATTTGCATTCAAGGAACACAAGCCGTATTCATTTTTTTCTAAACTTGTTTGCTGATGGCGGTTGGAAAACATATGCAGTCCACTACCAAACGCACATATTCTAACATTACTTTAAACTGAAGTTATCTATTAATTGAATGATTACTATCATCTGGTAAATTTACTAAGCCTAAACTAATTGATAGAAATAAAATGATAATGATGAAAATGGTAAAACATAACGAACAATATCAGAACAATAATAGTCAGGAAAAACTTCAAACGAACAACGAGAGATTACCTACACATCCAGTACAAAACTATAAACAAAGGGAATTTGAATAAAGAAACATCAAGTACGAAAAAAAAGTCATGAAGGTTAAAGAAAGAGCCAATGCAAAATGCAGCAAGGTACATGAAGGTACAACCAAAGGCCATATAGAATAAAGAAAGAGCAGGTACAAAATATAACAAGGTACAACCAAAGGCCATGTAGACTAAAGAAAGAGTCAGTACAAAATATAACAAGGTACAACCAAAGGCCATATAGACTAAAGAAAAGTCACTACAAAATATAACAAGGTACAACCAAAGGCCATATAGACTAAAGAAGGAGGCAGTACAAAATATAACAAGGTACAACCAAAGGCCATATAGACTAAAGAAAGAGCAGGTACAAAATATAACAAGGTACAACCAAAGGCCATATAGACTAAAGAAGGAGGCAGTACAAAATATAACAAGGTACAACCAAAGGCCATGTAGACTGAAGAAGGAGGCAGTACAAAATATAACAAGGTACAACCAAAGGCCATATAGAATAAAGAAAGAGTCAGTACAAAATATAACAAGGTACAACCAAAGGCCATGTAGACTGAAGAAGGAGCAGGTACAAAATATAACAAGGTACAACCAAAGGCCATATAGAATAAAGAAAGAGCAGGTACAAAATATAACAAGGTACAACCAAAGGTCATGTAGACTAAAGAAAGAGCAGGTACAAAATACAACAAGGTACAACCAAAGGCCATGTAGAATAAAGAAAGAGGCAGTACAAAATACAACAAGGTACAACCAAAGGCCATGTAGACTAAAGAAAGAGTCAGTACAAAATATAACACGGTACAACCAAATGCCATGTAGAATAAAGAAAGAGTCAGTTTAAAATATAACAAGGTACAACCAAAGGCCATATAGACTAAAGAAAGAGTCAGTACAAAATATAACACGGTACAACCAAATGCCATGTAGAATAAAGAAAGAGTCAGTTTAAAATATAACACGGTACAACCAAAGGCCATGTAGACTAAAGAAGGAGGCAGTACAAAATATAACAAGGTACAACCAAAGGCCATATAGACTAAAGAAGGAGGCAGTACAAAATATAACAAGGTACAACCAAAGGCCATATAGACTAAAGAAAGAGCAGATACAAAATATAACACGGTACAACCAAAGGCCATGTAGACTAAAGAAAGAGTCAGTACAAAATATAACAAGGTACAACCAAAGGCCAT
Organism: Pecten maximus; assembly: GCF_902652985.1. Classification (NCBI taxonomy): domain Eukaryota; kingdom Metazoa; phylum Mollusca; class Bivalvia; order Pectinida; family Pectinidae; genus Pecten; species Pecten maximus. The sequence continues at coordinate 29,170,506 of NC_047025.1, forward strand.
GTAGACTAAAGAAGGAGGCAGTACAAAATACAACAAGGTACAACCAAAGGCCATGTAGACTGAAGAAGGAGGCAGTACAAAATATAACAAGGTACAACCAAAGGCCATGTAGACTGAAGAAGGAGGCAGTACAAAATATAACAAGGTACAACCAAAGGCCATATAGACTAAAGAAAGAGTCAGTACAAAATATAACAAGGTACAACCAAAGGCCATGTAGACTAATGAAAAGTCACTACAAAATATAACAAGGTACAACCAAAGGCCATATAGACTAAAGAAGGAGGCAGTACAACATATAACAAGGTACAACCAAAGGCCGTGTAGACTAAAGAAGGAGGCAGTACAAAATATAACAAGGTACAACCAAAGGCCATGTAGACTAAAGAAAGAGTCAGTACAAAATATAACAAGGTACAACCAAAGGCCGTGTAGACTAAAGAAGGAGGCAGTACAAAATATAACAAGGTACAACCAAAGGCCATGTAGACTAAAGAAGGAGGCAGTACAAAATATAACAAGGTACAACCAAAGGTCATATAGACTAAAGAAAGAGTTAGTAAAAAATATAACAAGGTACAACCAAAGGCCATATAGACTAAAGAAAGAGTCAGTACAAAATATAACACGGTACAACCAAATGCCATGTAGAATAAAGAAAGAGTCAGTTTAAAATATAACACGGTACAACCAAAGGCCATGTAGACTAAAGAAGGAGGCAGTACAAAATATAACAAGGTACAACCAAAGGCCATATAGACTAAAGAAGGAGGCAGTACAAAATATAACAAGGTACAACCAAAGGCCATATAGACTAAAGAAAGAGCAGGTACAAAATATAACACGGTACAACCAAAGGCCATGTAGACTAAAGAAAGAGTCAGTACAAAATATAACAAGGTACAACCAAAGGCCATGTAGACTGAAGAAGGAGGCAGTACAAAATATAACAAGGTACAACCAAAGGCCATGTAGACTGAAGAAGGAGGCAGTACAAAATATAACAAGGTACAACCAAAGGCCATATAGACTAAAGAAAGAGTCAGTACAAAATATAACAAGGTACAACCAAAGGCCATGTAGACTAATGAAAAGTCACTACAAAATATGACAAGGTACAACCAAAGGCCATGTAGACTAAAGAAGGAGGCAGTACAAAATATAACAAGGTACAACCAAAGGCCATATAGACTAAAGAAAGAGCAGGTACAAAATATAACACGGTACAACCAAAGGCCATGTAGACTAAAGAAAGAGTCAGTACAAAATATAACAAGGTACAACCAAAGGCCATGTAGACTGAAGAAGGAGGCAGTACAAAATATAACAAGGTACAACCAAAGGCCATGTAGACTAAAGAAAGAGTCAGTACAAAATATAACAAGGTACAACCAAAGGCCGTGTAGACTAAAGAAGGAGGCAGTACAAAATATAACAAGGTACAACCAAAGGCCATGTAGACTAAAGAAGGAGGCAGTACAAAATATAACAAGGTACAACCAAAGGTCATATAGACTAAAGAAAGAGTTAGTAAAAAATATAACAAGGTACAACCAAAGGCCATATAGACTAAAGAAAGAGTCAGTACAAAATATAACACGGTACAACCAAATGCCATGTAGAATAAAGAAAGAGTCAGTTTAAAATATAACACGGTACAACCAAAGGCCATGTAGACTAAAGAAGGAGGCAGTACAAAATATAACAAGGTACAACCAAAGGCCATATAGACTAAAGAAAGAGCAGGTACAAAATATAACACGGTACAACCAAAGGCCATGTAGACTAAAGAAAGAGTCAGTACAAAATATAACAAGGTACAACCAAAGGCCATGTAGACTAAAGAAGGAGGCAGTACAAAAAACAACAAGGTACAACCAAAGGCCATGTAGACTGAAGAAAGAGTCAGTACAAAATATAACAAGGTACAACCAAAGGCCATGTAGACTAAAGAAGGAGGCAGTACAAAAAACAACAAGGTACAACCAAAGGCCATGTAGACTGAAGAAAGAGTCAGTACAAAATATAACAAGGTACAACCAAAGGCCATGTAGACTAAAGAAGGAGGCAGTACAAAAAACAACAAGGTACAACCAAAGGCCATGTAGACTGAATAAAGAGTCAGTACAAAATATAACAAGGTACAACCAAAGGCCATGTAGACTGAAGAAAGAGTCAGTACAAAATACAACAAGGTACAACCAAAGGCCATGTAGACTGAAGAAGGAGGCAGTACAAAATATAACAAGGTACAACCAAAGGCCATATAGACTAAAGAAAGAGTCAGTACAAAATATAACAAGGTACAACCAAAGGCCATGTAGACTAATGAAAAGTCACTACAAAATATAACAAGGTACAACCAAAGGCCATATAGAATAAAGAAGGAGGCAGTACAAAATATAACAAGGTACAACCAAAGGCCATATAGACTAAAGAAGGAGGCAGTACAACATATAACAAGGTACAACCAAAGGCCGTGTAGACTAAAGAAGGAGGCAGTACAAAATATAACAAGGTACAACCAAAGGCCATGTAGACTAAAGAAAGAGTCAGTACAAAATATAACAAGGTACAACCAAAGGCCGTGTAGACTAAAGAAGGAGGCAGTACAAAATATAACAAGGTACAACCAAAGGCCATGTAGACTAAAGAAGGAGGCAGTACAAAATATAACAAGGTACAACCAAAGGTCATATAGACTAAAGAAAGAGTTAGTAAAAAATATAACACGGAACAACCAAAGGCCATGTAGACTAAAGAAAGAGTCAGTACAAAATATAACACGGTACAACCAAAGGCCATGTAGACTAAAGAAGGAGGCAGTACAAAATATAACAAGGTACAACCAAAGGCCATGTAGACTAAAGAAGGAGGCAGTACAACATATAACAAGGTACAACCAAAGGCCATGTAGACTAAAGAAAGAGTCAGTACAAAATATAACACGGTACAACCAAAGGCCATGTAGACTGAAGAAGGAGGCAGTACAACATATAACAAGGTACAACCAAAGGCCGTGTAGACTAAAGAAGGAGGCAGTACAAAATATAACAAGGTACAACCAAAGGCCATGTAGACTAAAGAAAGAGTCAGTACAAAATATAACAAGGTACAACCAAAGGCCGTGTAGACTAAAGAAGGAGGCAGTACAAAATATAACAAGGTACAACCAAAGGCCATGTAGACTAAAGAAGGAGGCAGTACAAAATATAACAAGGTACCACCAAAGGTCATATAGACTAAAGAAAGAGTTAGTAAAAAATATAACACGGAACAACCAAAGGCCATGTAGACTAAAGAAAGAGTCAGTACAAAATATAACACGGTACAACCAAAGGCCATGTAGACTAAAGAAGGAGGCAGTACAAAATATAACAAGGTACAACCAAAGGCCATGTAGACTGAAGAAGGAGGCAGTACAAAATATAACAAGGTACAACCAAAGGCCATGTAGACTTAAGAAAGAGTCAGTTTAAAATATAACAAGGTTCAACCAAAGGCCATGTAGACTAAAGAAGGAGGCAGTACAAAATATAACAAGGTACAACCAAAGGACATGTAGATTAAAGAAAGAGTCAGTTTAAAATATAACAAGGTACAACCAAAGGCCATGTAGACTAAAGAAAGAGTCAGTAAAAAATATAACAAGGTATAACCAAAGGACATGTAGATTAAAGAAAGAGTCAGTTTAAAATATAACAAGGTACAACCAAAGGCCATATAGACTAAAGAAAGAGTCAGTTTAAAATATAACAAGGTACAACCAAAGGCCATGTAGACTAAAGAAAGAGTCAGTACAAAATATAACACGGTACAACCAAAGGCCATATAGACTAAAGAAGGAGGCAGAAGATAATACAACAAAGTACAACTAAAGGCCATGCAGACAAAAGGAGGAATAAGTACAATATATCGCAAGGTACAACCAAAGACCAGGTAGATTAAAGAAGAAAGCAGTACACATCCAAAACAAACAACAGGGGACCAAAACAGAAGGAAACAAGTAAACCAGGAATAGGACAAACAATCACAATGACAAAGAATTTTAAAAGAATAGACGAAAACTTCCAAATACAGACTGAAACTAGTCAGAACAAAAGAAAACTTTCAATTCAAATATTTTTATCAAAGTGTCACACATCAGATGCACAATACAAATACATAGTAAAATAAGATTAAATGTAAAAACAACACATTCTCTTCATTTCTTTTTAAAATTCATATCCACACACTCCTTGATCTGACGTCCATTCCACATTGGAATTAGGAGACACTATGAGTTAAAATAATATATCTCAATAAATTACTTTTTATATAGAATTTGTCTCCGTCGGCATCAAATATTATAGCAGGTTTTGGCAGTAAAACGTAATACACTAGTATTACTGAGGGGCGCTGACAGTTTATTCTTATTATGCATATAGTTAAAATTATCAATATAATATGTCATCACATGTCAGGAAGAGTAAACAGAGACAATAACCAGAAGTAGAGGATGAACAATCAGAACAGGTAAGCAATTAGAACAGGTAAGCAATTCGAACAGGTAAGCAATTAGAACAGGTAAACAATTAGAACAGGTAAGCAATCAGAACAGGTAAACAATTAGAACAGGTAAGCAATCAGAACAGGTAAACAATTACAAATTTAGAGAGAAATCACACGAAAAACAAGGACGCGTTTTATAACAAGAGGATCCTGTTACAATTACATTAACAATGGCTCTATTGTTCTGTACTAAATGCCATATGAAAGGACAGGTAAACATAACAAGTAAAACAGGTAAACAATCAGAACAGGTAAACATAACAAGTAAAACAGGTAAACAATCAAAGTAAAACAGGTAAACATAACAAGTAAAACAGGTAAACAATTAGAACATGTAAACATAACAAGTAAAACAGGTAAACAATCAGAACAGGTAAACATAACAAGGAAAACAGGTAAACAATCAGAACAGGTAAACATAACAAGTAAAACAGGTAAACAATCAGAACAGGTAAACATAACAAGTAAAACAGGTAAACAATCAAAGTAAAACAGGTAAACATAACAAGTAAAACAGGTAAACAATTAGAACATGTAAACATAACAAGTAAAACAGGTAAACAATTAGAACAGGTAAACATAACAAGTAAAACAGGTAAACAATTAGAACAGGTAAACAATACGAACAGGTAAAAATTCTGAGCAGGCACAAATTACTTTAGAGAGAAATCAAATACAAGGACACGTTTAACAAGAGTATGCTGTTACAATTACATCAATAATGGCTCTATTGAACTCTACTCAATGTCATATGAAAGAGGATTTCATCTTTGAAGGTATAGCCACTATTAAATAATCAAATTTAATACTTCATAAAGTCATTTTATAGGTAAAAATTGAATAGTCATACAAGATCAATCTTTAAGATATTTTCTTCGCTTAATTCGTAAAACTTAATGTGCTCATATGAGAAGGCAGCAAGAAAATTGTAAGGTAATAAAATGAAAGTAATATCTATCAAAGTTCAAAATATAGCCACATAGAGGAACAAATGAGAACTAGAAAGTAATACCTTCCGTTGTTCTGCCTATATTTCCGTTATTTTGCGGTGCCACATACAGGCAAATTGAGCCATTATGCTTCATTTTCGGAAAATTACCCTCGAACGGGAGAGAAAAGACAAAATGTTTGATGGATATAATTTTGACGGATTGGTAGAATATTGACACTCATATTAAGGAAGTGAACTTAATAGTAGAGATGTCGAGTATACTGAAGCATCACGGGGAGGTGAGGGAGCCAAGTTTACCTACAGATCCTTCTATAGGCAATGCCGTGATGCTAATCATTTCCTCAATTGTTATAAATGAATGCTATTCAAGTGAATGAGATTGAATTGTTCGTGGGGACGGGAAACGTTCTCGAGCTGACGATACAATTAACCATGGGGAAGTCTTCCTGTGATCCCGACTCAGATAGTCATTGATAAATATCCACAAGGCACCCCCCGTATCCTGGCCAGTTCTGACACAAAGTATACAAAATATCGGCATTGTCTGTCTTGTTCTAGTCATACTAAAATTGTTATTTTGATAATATTAATTCTGAACGTGAAAAGACAATTAAACATCTAGACATTGCGAAACTAAGCCAACAAGGCTATGCCTATTCAGTTTCTGAGTTCGGATGCTTTACGAATTCTCCCGTTTGACAAATGGTAACTTGTCACTTAAAGAACCTGAAAATTTCTAGGAATCTACAATGCATAAAATCGGGATGACATGATGATTTGAGCTTAATGCCAAAAGGAAAGAAAAGGCAGATTATATCGCCTTGGTCACGCGGTCACGCTATGCTGGCCTGTCATTGACAACGCGTTACACAGCCAAATTACAGTGCATTAAGTCACAGACGGCTTCTAGGGCTGGGGAGGGACGAGAGTGTGCGGAGGCTATGGGGAGAATAATTTAGTGTATTACATCCCGATTTGTCTCATTTGCGCCCCCGGTGACCACGGCCAAACTCGCGCCAACTCGCACGCGATTCTTGTGGCCAATGTCGAGACAAAATCACGGAGCATTGTTACGCTTTGGAACATCTTGATGAGTTTGGTGAAGTCGTTCTTTATGTTTTCGGATTTCGTATTGGGAATATTATACCAGATCAAATAGGTTCGTTAATGTTAGCACTACAATGCAAGGGCCACAAACGAGTCGGGGACTACGTGTAGTATGGCCTGGTACAATGTATCCAGCGATGTATTGCTGTCATCTTAGGGATACCATTTGATGAACACGTTTAAGAATCACATATTATAAGCTAGCATTTTGTGGAAAGTCATTTGCCAAAAATTAGAACCATTTCAATGCCCATTTCTCCATTTTATCTTATAGCGTGACTAGGAAGTATAGTTAAAGTTTCCGAATGGACGGGTTAAATGATAATATACATATGGTCTAAAGTTACCGAATGGACGAGTTAAATGATAATATACATATAGTCTAAAGTTAGCGAATGGACGAGTTAAATGATGATATACATATAGTCTAAAGTTAGCGAATGGACGAGTTAAATGATAATATATATAGTCTAAAGTTACCGAATGGACGAGTTAAATGATAATATACATATAGTCTAAAAACTGAGGTGAACAAGCTAGGCAAGTACACACGTAAAGACAACACGAAGAAATAATTGTTAACGAACATATTTTAGCGGTTTTCCGCTAAATTACAATTGCACTAATGGTTGGTTTTGTACATTGATTTCATTTTTGCATCAAAGAAAGAACTATTCACCCAAAAAGACATGACGGGAAACGACTATTCCTTTACACATACCACTAATAATGGCAAGTACCTGCACACCCATGTGCTCAGCTGTCAGCAGAAGAATTTCTGGTAATTTCCCTGTTTCACATGGTGGTTAGGCAGGCTGATCTGCACCCGGGCGTCATTCAGACAGAACGGCTTCTTACAGTACCCAATAGTGCTGACTTTTGGCTTCTTCGGAGTATTTCATTTCGGAAACTTTGTTCAGCCCTAACAAGATCCTGAAACATTTTTTTTATTACAAAGATCCCGTATCTTAACAATTTAAACAAATAAGTTGATTTTTGTAAAAGGTATTTGAGATTAGCAATGTAAAATCATCTTTAAAAACAATACCTTTACATTAACTGTTTAACTTCATCTTTTTTGGAAGAAATTCTCCAAATTTATACAAAGTCTCGAGTTATTTTCTCATTTAGGGAAGTAACATATAGTCTACTATCATGTTTGTGGGTTGGTTTTGTATGGTTTATACTTACAACGAGAGAGTCGTCCCTCTCTAAGAATTCTGAGTGTTAAGCGAAGCAACGTCTCGGCCAGTGGACAAAAACCCAAAGCCATCCTCACAAGGGTGAAACACTTACAAACGAGACATAAGAAAGAAGAAAGTTCGTTTAAAAAGAAGAGAAAAGATAAAATCCTAAATTTAGCCGCCTCTTACGATTTATGCAATAGGGCATTATGTACTTGCGCCCTACCTGCAATCGTCATATTTGTTTTTGAAGGGTATTTTAGCAATATGTACAACATTGGAACTGCTAAAGAGAACAAATTCTACACAGAATGAGATCGTTTACACATATGCAATGGAAGTTACTAATGAATTAAGAAATGTAACAGAAATTTGTCATTTTTTCAACTAAAGATGTTAGAAATAAGAAAGAAAAAAGTTACCTTTCTTCGTAATAAGGTCACATTTGATACATATCGAAATCAGTGTTGCTTGTTCTAAAAAGTTAATGTCATTCATAGATGTGGTTCTATAGCTACAAAAGAACACCCATTTCCTGTTTTTGTATTGAACACTCGCTAACAAGACTCTCATCGAGTTGGATGTCTCCTCGTCGCCGGACTGGTATTTCGGACCGGACATAAATCAGCAGGCCTCCATCATGGACACAACGACCCTTCCGAAAACATCTGAAACCAGACATTTCTAAACATGACTGTTTGAGAGTGTCGTCAAGTTTTGTCTCTGCCAAAAAAGACTAGAGCACAGAGACCTTAAATAATAGGAAATAGTTGTGACGTCACAATTACATTACTTCTCTCGACATTTATAGGGGAAGAGGAGGGGTCGAGAACCCCCTATATACATGGCGACCTCGAATATTTCCCTTGATTGGCAGTAGCTAATCACGTAACTGTTTATTTCATTGAAGAACTTTTTTCCACGGTCAAGGTCAAAACAGCAAAAGACAAACAGATTCGAAAGGCAGCACAAGTAAACACTGAAAACCTAGCTTTAGTTGATTTGATTTCACTGAAGGGAATGGTCTTTTACATACAGAACATAAACCAAGTTTTCAGTAAACTTCAATAATGTAAAAAACATAATGGCATTGGGATAAATTGGCGTCCACAACCTTACGGCGCTGGCTACAGTAATAAAGACTACAATTGGATGCTCGAGTTTTATTCCGAAAAAAAGATGAAATATTTGTTCACATTTGCTCAAATAAAAACATTCATGATATGCTTGAATAAAAGTGATTATATATTGCACTCATTTGTTAAATGTTTCCACTCAAGCCAAGCACTTATTGTCTTTGTTATGACAAGAACGAGTGGGTGTCCGTGTCCGACACGAGTTGTCGTCCCAGAAAACGGGTGGGTACCCCTCATGTAGCTCACGTGGTGCGTTAAATAAAGGATTTCGATGTCGTACTGTGTTCAGCAGTCTCCATGAAAATGCATACTTTTGTTTAATCGATTAACTGTACTTTCGTTATGTTGGTAGTTTGTGACAATAACCGTCAATCTCGATGTCGTATGAAAAAAAAAGTTTTAAGAAATTCCTAAGAATTCCTTTAGAGATCTTCTAATCCACGTGGTACTTGCGGTTATGAGTGGGTCGTCTGGCTATGAGTTGGTGATGGGATTATGACTTATAAAGACACACCCGTCCCCACTAACAGATGCTGATCTTGTAATATAGTTATATTAATGTAACATCTCTATATTTGTACTTTAATGGGTAGATCTTGTTTCCAACACACACTCTGAAACGTAGCCATAACCTGTGAAGCCTATTCGTTACCGTAGTCACCCACTCATAACAGTTTTCCCGTTACATTTATATCTATAGCGCCTCAAAATACCAAAATACATAATACTACAGACTATGACGCGTGGACGTCCTCAACTCTAGTTATCTATTGCAAATCATACAAAAAGCTGCACAAGACTGTTTTTGAAATCAAGGCATCAGAGACATTGTGCCGAGGTTACGAATAGTTTTTAAAGAAATTGTTAAAGATTCCTAGTCTGTTGCAATGTATGACAGCTAGATTGATGATTTCCTCACAGCATGACATCGATATATTGTCTTTTCATTTAAATCATCACATTAACTACAGAAGGGATTGAACATAGATACCCACCTGTTTTCTGAGATGCCAAGTCATATCGGACATAGATTTCCACTATTTTATTGTCATAACAGTAGTCGGATTGGTAGCCTTGACTAGTCTACAGATCAACATGTCACGTGAGAATTCACCACCATTTAAACTCGTGCAGAAGCTTGAAAATAAGATATTTGATGTATCTCGCTGCATGTCGCAAGAGGCGACTAAATGTACCCCCGTCCAGCCATTAATTTTAGGGAACATTGAAGAGACCAAACTAGATCTTCTGTCCCCTCCTTCCTCCTGTCTAACACTTGGGATCTTAAATCGTATCTTTAGGATCTAAATAAAAGATTGTTCTGTTTATTTTTGTATTGATTTGTTTTCTATTGTTTCATTAAGAGGGAAATAAAGATTGGTGAGAGGTTACTACAGTCACGTGGTATTCCAGGCACCTCTGACAACATGCTACCCCATTCTAAGAATAGTCGGACTTAATGCGTGTAGTTGCCTCATACTCATGTTAGTTTGAGGCACATCGACGTATTTTTTTTAACTCCAGGAGTTCAACAACCACAACACACAAACATAAAAGTTACGTTTGAGACATTAAGAAAACACGTGCTGGATCAAGTAATGGGAGTGCTGTAGCTAAATACAAACGAATTTCGCCGATTAATTGTGTATATCCGGTTGTATATATTTGGAAGAGAGTTGTTTTTAAATGTATAGGCGATAAATGAGATGTATTGATCTTGCAATTAGTATAAGTGCACGGGACTTTTAATTACAATTAAGATTTAGCTTGTACTTTTGTACAGTTGATATCGAGTAGTTACATGCTACGTACAGTATAGGTAATTATGATTGGCACAGGGGACAGATATGGTCGGTACTAGATAAATAAACTTGTCTTAAACATTTACCATGCGTCATATTTAACCTGCAGTCTCAATTCAAGTTTTCAAGTCTTATCATATCCAAATAAATATATCTCCATGATTAAATAATCAAAATTCATATGTTATGTACAAGATGGCAGAGGACAATTGTATACACATACACATATCATAAAGACTCCTTGAAAGCCACAAACTCCCAATCAACCTTAAATTCTAGTTGCACACATGTATTAATGACAATCCAAGATGCTCATTCACGCTCTCCTAACATTAAAATGACCATTGGCCTGGACGCTTGACCGGGGGAGTCCTCGAGACATATAAAAATAAACTCGCCGCATATATATTTATCGCGAGATATGTCACGGAGGCTATAACAACGTGCACTGCACATAAACTGTACACATGGCCGTTGTTTACATATCGAGCATAGGTGAACTTTGCCTAATAATGCTTTCATTTAAACATTTTAACAGCGTAATAACTGAACAAAATAAACAAACATATGTATAGTTTACTTTTAAATACTTTATTTTAAAATGTAGCAATATACATATAAAACAAAACATCGATAAAATTTTAGATCGGTGAAGTTAACAATGTTCAAAAGCTAACCAGCAATCCAATAGACGTCCGGCAAAATCGGAATTCGAGTCTATCCCCTTTTATTTTCTCGGTAAGTTCCAACGAATCATTACCTTTCCTAAGGAAATACTCGGGTTTTGCCGATTCCACTTACTTTTGTGTCATTTGTTGGCAGAATCTGTCTGCGTTTTCCTAGGTCCACGCTTTCGGCGTTCCGCCATTTTGTATGGATTGTAAAACCCGCCGTTGCATTGTGGGACTAATTTTCAGAGAAACTTGGTCAGGCAGCCACAGTTATTATTTTTGGGAATTCACGGTATACTTTCATGAATACACATTTTCTGTCAGTTTCTGATTCACGATAATCTGTTAGGTATGTATTAAGTCCGAAAACTGTAAAAAGCTCAAAAAACATTGATATATGTTTCTTCGTGAGTATGAAGCTTTAACATGCAGTTTAGTTGGCGCATGACTAATATCTTTGGTATACAGGATAAAACACCTAGTGGTAGATGTGTCTGTTGGTATAGTGGTGTGGTGGTATACAGGATAAAACACCTAGTGGTAGATGAGTCTGTTGGTATAGTGGTGTGGTAGATGTGTCTGTTGGTAAAGTGGTGTGGTATACAGGATAAAACACCTAGTGGTAGATGTGTCTGTTGGTATAGTGGTGTACCTAGTGGTAGATGTGTCTGTTGGTATAGTGGTGTGGTAGATGTGTCTGTTGGTATAGTGGTGTGGTATACAGGATAAAACACCTAGCGGTAGATGTGTCTGTTGGTATAGTGGTGTGGTATACAGGATAAAACACCTAGTGGTAGATGTGTCTGTTGGTATAGTGGTGTGGTAAATGTGTGTGTTGGTATAGTGGTGTGGTATACAGGATAAAACACCTAGAGGTAGATGTGTCTGTTGGTATAGTGGTGTGGTAGATGTGTCTGTTGGTATAGTAGTGTGGTATACAGGATAAAACACCTAGTGGTAGATGTGTCTGTTGGTATAGTGGTGTGGTAGATGTGTCTGTTGGTATAGTGGTGTGGTATACAGGATAAAACACCTAGTGGTAGATGTGTCTGTTGGTATAGTGGTGTGGTATACAGGATAAAACACCTAGTGGTAGATGTGTCTGTTGGTATAGTGGTGTGGTATACAGGATAAAACACCTAGTGTGGTAGATGTGTCTGTTGGTATAGTGGTGTGGTAGATGTGTCTGTTGGTATAGTGGTGTGGTATACAAGATAAAACAACTAGTGGTAGATGTGTCTGTTGGTATAGTGGTGTGGTAGATGTGTCTGTTGGTATAGTGGTGTGGTAGATGTGTCTGTTGGTATAGTGGTGTGGTATACAGGATAAAACACCTAGTGGTAGATGTGTCTGTTGGTATAGTGGTGTGGTAGATTTGTCTGTTGGTATAGTGGTGTGGTATACAGGATAAAACACCTAGTGGTAGATGTGTCTGTTGGTATAGTGGTGTGGTATACAGGATAAAACACCTAGTGGTAGATGTGTCTGTTGGTATAGTGGTGTGGTATACAGGATAAAACACCTAGTGGTAGATGTGTCTGTTGGTATAGTGGTGTGGTAGATGTGTCTGTTGGTATAGTGGTGTGGTATACAAGATAAAACAACTAGTGGTAGATGTGTCTGTTGGTATAGTGGTGTGGTAGATGTGTCTGTTGGTATAGTGGTGTGGTAGATGTGTCTGTTGGTATAGTAGTGTGGTATACAGGATAAAACACCTAGTGGTAGATGTGTCTGTTGGTATAGTGGTGTGGTAGATTTGTCTGTTGGTATAGTGGTGTGGTATACAGGATAAAACACCTAGTGGTAGATGTGTCTGTTGGTATAGTGGTGTGGTATACAGGATAAAACACCTAGTGGTAGATGTGTCTGTTGGTTTGATATGGTTGTGGTTACAGGATTTTAAAAACACCTAGTGGTAGATGTTTGTTGGTATAGTGGTGTGGTAGAGTGGTGTGTGTATAGTGGTTGTGGATACAAGGTAAAACAACTAGTGGTAGAGTGTTGTTGTTATAGTGGTGTGTAGATGTGTCTGTGGTATATGTGGTGTGGTATACAAGATAAAACAACTAGTGGTAGATGTGTCTGTTGGTATAGTGGTGTGGTATACAAGATAAAACAACTAGTGGTAGATGTGTCTGTTGGTATAGTGGTGTGGTATACAAGATAAAACAACTAGTGGTAGATGTGTCTGTTGGTATAGTGGTGTGGTATACAGGATAAAACACCTAGTGGTAGATGTGTCTGTTGGTATAGTGGTGTGGTAGATGTGTCTGTTGGTATAGTGGTGTGGTATACAAGATAAAACACCTAGTGGTAGATGTGTCTGTTGACATAGTGGTGTGGTAGATGTGTCTGTTGGTATAGTGGTGTGGTAGATGTGTCTGTTGGTATAGTGGTGTGGTATACAAGATAAAACACCTAGTGGTAGATGTGTCTGTTGGTATAGTGGTGTGGTAGATGTGTCTGTTGATATAGTGGTGTGGTATACATGATAAAACACCTAGTGGTAGATGTGTTTGTTGGTATAGTGGTGTGGTAGATGTGTCTGTTGGTATAGTGGTGTGGTAGATGTGTCTGTTGGTATAGTAGTGTGGTATACAGGATAAAACACCTAGTGGTAGATGTGTCTGTTGGTATAGTGGTGTGGTAGATGTGTCTGTTGATATAGTGGTGTGGTATACATGATAAAACACCTAGTGGTAGATGTGTCTGTTGGTATAGTGGTGTGGTATACAGGATAAAACACCTAGTGGTAGATGTGTCTGTTGGTATAGTGGTGTGGTAGATGTGTCTGTTGATATAGTGGTGTGGTATACATGATAAAACACCTAGTGGTAGATGTGTCTGTTGGTATAGTGGTGTGGTAGATGTGTCTGTTGGTATAGTGGTGTGGTAGATGTGTCTGTTGGTATAGTGGTGTGGTAGATGTGTCTGTTGGTATAGTGGTGTGGTAGATGTGTCTGTTGGTATAGTGGTGTGGTATACAAGATAAAACACCTAGTGGTAGATGTGTCTGTTGGTATAGTGGTGTGGTAGATGTGTCTGTTGATATAGTGGTGTGGTATACATGATAAAACACCTAGTGGTAGATGTGTCTGTTGGTATAGTGGTGTGGTAGATGTGTCTGTTGATATAGTGGTGTGGTATACATGATAAAACACCTAGCGGTAGATGTGTCTGTTGGTATAGTGGTGTGGTAGATGTGTCTGTTGGTATAGTGGTGTGGTATACAGGATAAAACACCTAGTGGTAGATGTGTCTGTTGGTATAGTGGTGTGGTAGATGTGTCTGTTGGTATAGTGGTGTGGTAGATGTGTCTGTTGGTATAGTGGTGTGGTATACAAGATAAAACACCTAGTGGTAGATGTGTCTGTTGGTATAGTGGTGTGGTAGATGTGTCTGTTGATATAGTGGTGTGGTATACATGATAAAACACCTGGTGGTAGATGTGTCTGTTGGTATAGTGGTGTGGTATGGTATACAGGATAAAACACCTAGTGGTAGATGTGTCAGTTGGTATAGTGGTGTGGTATACAAGATAAAACAACTAGTGGTAGATGTGTCTGTTGGTATAGTGGTGTGGTAGATGTGTCTGTTGATATAGTGGTGTGGTATACAGGATAAAACACCTAGTGGTAGATGTGTCAGTTGGTATAGTGGTGTGGTATACAAGATAAAACAACTAGTGGTAGATTTGTCTGTTGGTATAGTGGTGTGGTATACAGGATAAAACACCTAGTGGTAGATATGTCAGTTGGTATAGTGGTGTGGT
The DNA here is from genome assembly GCF_902652985.1 of Pecten maximus. Lineage (NCBI taxonomy): Eukaryota > Metazoa > Mollusca > Bivalvia > Pectinida > Pectinidae > Pecten > Pecten maximus. The sequence goes on from NC_047025.1 coordinate 29,185,681, forward strand.
ATACAGGATAAAACACCTAGTGGTAGATGTGTCTGTTGGTATAGTGGTGTGGTATACAGGATAAAACACCTAGTGGTAGATGTGTCTGTTGGTATAGTGGTGTGGTAGATGTGTCTGTTTGTATAGTGGTGTGGTATACAGGATAAAACACCTAGTGGAAAATGTGTCTGTTGGTATAGTGGTGTGGTATACAGGAGAAAACACCTAGTGGAAGATGTGTCTGTTGGTATAGTGGTGTGGTATACAGGATAAAACACCTAGTGGTAGATGTGTCTGTTGGTATAGTGGTGTGGTAGATGTGTCTGTTTGTATAGTGGTGTGGTATACAGGATAAAACACCTAGTGGTAAATGTGTCTGTTGGTATAGTGGTGTGGTATACAGGATAAAATACCTAGTGGTAGATGTGTCTGTTGGTATAGTGGTGTGGTATACATGATAAAACACCTAGTGGTAGATGTGTCTGTTGGTATAGTGGTGTGGTATACAGGATAAAACACATAGTGGTAGATGTGTCTGTTGGTATAGTGGTGTGGTATACACGATAAAACACCTAGTGGTAAATGTGTCTGTTGGTATGGTGGTGTGGTAGATGTGTCTGTTGGTATAGTGGTGTGGTATACAGGATAAAACACCTAGTGGTAGATGTGTCTGTTGGTATAGTGGTGTGGTAGATGTGTCTGTTGGTATAGTGGTGTGGTATACAGGATATAACACCTAGTGGTAGATGTGTCTGTTGGTATAGTGGTGTGGTAGATGTGTCTGTTTGTATAGTGGTGTGGTATACAGGATAAAACACCTAGTGGTAAATGTGTCTGTTGGTATAGTGGTGTGGTAGATATGTCTGTTTGTATAGTGGTGTGGTATACAGGATAAAACACCTAGTGGTAGATGTGTCTGTTGGTATAGTGGTGTGGTATACAGGATAAAACAACTAGTGGTAGATGTGTCTGTTGGTATAGTGGTGTGGTATACAGGATAAAACAACTAGTGGTAGATGCGTCTGTTGGTATAGTGGTGTGGTATACAGGATAAAACAACTATTGGTAGATGTGTCTGTTTGTATAGTGGTGTGGTATACAGGATAAAACACCTAGTGGTAGATGTGTCTGTTGGTATAGTGGTGTGGTATACAGGATAAAACACCTACTGGTAGATGTGTCTGTTGGTATAGTGGTGTGGTGGATGTGTCTGTTGGTATAGTGGTGTGGTTTACAGGATAAAACACCTATAGGTAGATGTGTCTGTTGGTATAGTGGTGTGGTAAATGTGTGTGTTGGTATAGTGGTGTGGTATACAGGATAAAACACCTAGTGGTAGATGTGTGTGTTGGTATAGTGGTGTGGTAGATGTGTGTGTTGGTATAGTGGTGTGGTATACAGGATAAAACACCTAGTGGTAAATGTGTCTGTTGGTATAGTGGTGTGGTATACAGGATAAAACACCTAGTGGCAGATATGTCTGTTAGTATAGTGGTGTGGTAGATGTGTCTGCTGGTATAGTGGTGTGGTAGATGTGTCTGTTGGTATAGTGGTGTGTTATACAGGATAAAACACCTAGTGGTAGATGTGTCTGTTGGTATAGTGGTATGGTATACAGGATAAAACACCTAGTGGTAGATGTGTCTGTTGGTATAGTGGTGTGGTAGATGTGTCTGTTGGTATAGTGGTGTGGTATACCGGATAAAACAACTAGTGGTAGATACATTTTATGTCTGTTGGTATAGTGGTGTGGTAAATGTGTCTGTTGGTATAGTGGTATGGTATACAGGATAAAACACCTAGTGGTAGATGTGTGTGTTGGTAAAGTGGTGTGGTAGATGTGTGTGTTGGTATAGTGGTGTGGTAGATGTGTCTGTTGGTATAGTGGTGTGGTATACAGGATAAAACACTTAGTGGTAGATATGTCTGTTGGTATAGTGGTGTGGTATACAGGATAAAACACCTAGTGGTAGATGTGTCTGTTGGTATAGTGGTGTGGTATACAGGATAAAACACCTAGTGGTAGATGTGTCTGTTGGTATAGTGGTGTGGTAGATGTGTCTGTTGATATAGTGGTGTGGTATAGAGGATATAACACCTAGTGGTAGATGTGTCTGTTGGTATAGTGGTGTGGTATACAGGATAAAACACCTAGTGGTAGATGTGTCTGTTGGTATAGTGGTGTGGTAGATGTGTCTGTTGGTATAGTGGTGTGGTATACCGGATAAAACAACTAGTGGTAGATACATTTTATGTCTGTTGGTATAGTGGTGTGGTAAATGTGTCTGTTGGTATAGTGGTATGGTATACAGGATAAAACACCTAGTGGTAGATGTGTGTGTTGGTAAAGTGGTGTGGTAGATGTGTGTGTTGGTATAGTGGTGTGGTAGATGTGTCTGTTGGTATAGTGGTGTGGTATACAGGATAAAACACTTAGTGGTAGATATGTCTGTTGGTATAGTGGTGTGGTATACAGGATAAAACACCTAGTGGTAGATGTGTCTGTTGGTATAGTGGTGTGGTATACAGGATAAAACACCTAGTGGTAGATGTGTGTGTTGGTATAGTGGTGTGGTAGATGTGTCTGTTGATATAGTGGTGTGGTATAGAGGATATAACACCTAGTGGTAGATGTGTCTGTTGGTATAGTGGTGTGGTATACAGGATAAAACACCTAGTGGTAGATGTGTTCGTTGGTATAGTGGTGTGGTAGATGTGTCTGTTGGTATAGTGGTGTGGTATACAAGATAAAACACCTTGTGGTAGATGTGTCTGTTGGTATAGTGGTGTGGTAGATGTGTGTGTTGGTATAGTGGTGTGGTAGATGTGTCTGTTGGTATAGTGGTGTGGTAGATGTGTCTGTTGGTATAGTGGTGTGGTATACAGGATAAAACACCTAGTGGTAGATGTGTCTGTTGGTATAGTGGTGTGGTAGATGTGTCTGTTGGTATAGTGGTGTGGTATACAGGATAAAACACCTAGTGGTAGATGTGTCTGTTGGTATAGTGGTGTGGTATACAGGATACATTTTATACTTCTGGTTATGATGATGATAAGTTCCCCCTATGCTTGTTATAGAGGTACATGTATCTGTCCCTGGTTTTCGCTCTCAAACGACTGTAATGGAATCTGTTAGATTGAACTTCATCCCAAAACGTATAAACCATCTGGTGTCGTGTTGTATGTGAGCGCAGAAAATCATTTAATGTGTTTATCATCGTGTTAAGATCGAGGAAGAGTTTTTTTTTAGATCTTACAGACCAAATGTCTTAAGATTGATCTGTCGTTAATCTTATTGTGTATACAACATGTATATTAAACCTCACCACACTTTAATGTAGGGGCATTACAATATAGACTTCATATTAAACATGACTGAACTATCTATCTATAGATAGAATAGGTTGATTTTACATGATTTTTATGCCATAGAATATATAAATTTATAATTTGAACTTTTATCAAACTGATTGATTTTCAAGCCGCAATATATTAAAGCTACACATATTACTATAATTCCGGAAGATTATGAATAAATGATCCAAATAACAGATTGTCGGAGAAAATTATCAAATGCTTATAGAAAAAAATAATTAAAGATCAAATTAATATATCAATTTAGCCGTGTACATGTTGGAGATTGGTGGGCGGATAGGACGCCATGTTGGATACGGGTGACGAAGGACATGTTGATGAGGGCGATATCACATTACAGTATAAATATGGGCAAACATTGACTAATTACCATTCATCTTATTTCATCTCGCATCTTTACAATAACCATACTAAGTAGGCCATGTGTAGCATCCGGCACAAGATCTATTTTAGTGTTATTATTTTTGCAAAAAATTAAAGGGACTATAAATGTAAAAAATAACACTGTGAAATATCATTAAGCGTAATAAAAAAAACTAAGATTTTCCATTGATTAATAGAATAAAAAGTGTCCGTATCCTTGTTTTTGGAAATAACTAAATCAGCTCAAAACGATACCACTACGATAGGTCCTACAAGAATACATGTGTTACCGCGCGCTCGTAAACAGAACACTGCGCAGAATCGTCCCTCGCACCCACGTGAATTCTTTACAAACATCCATCGAGATAAGCAGTGTTTTAAAACTCGTAAGAAATATAGTTATAGAATGTTGTTTATGATATAGGCTTGTGCATCGCTATATCTTAACCCCATCTAACTATTTATAGGAAGAAATCGACGTGTAAAAGGTATGACATCTACAGTTATAGTTGTTCTAAGGGAAAATTGACAGTAATGATAAATATTATCAGAAGATATGAAAAATGAGGATGCAGTTTTATCTTGTCGTGTTCATACTCTTAACCTCCCAATACATCTCATCTTAACTTCCAATACCTCTCATCATAATATCCCAGACACCTCTCATCATACTATCCCTGACACCTCTCATCATAATATCCCAGACACCTCTCATCATAATATCCCAGACACCTCTCATCATAATATCCCAGACACCTCTCATCATAATATCCCTGATACCTCTCATCATAATATCCCAGACACCTCTCATCATAATATCCCAGATACCTCTCATCATAATATCCCAGACACCTCTCATCATAATATCCCAGACACCTCTCATCATAATATCCCATATACCTCTCATCATAATATCCCTGATACCTCTCATCATAATATCCCAGACACCTCTCATCATAATATCCCAGAAACCTCTCATCATAATATCCCATATACCTCTCATCATAATATCCCTGATACCTCTCATCATAATATCCCTGACACCTCTCATCATAATATCCCTGATAACTCTCATCATAATATCCCAGACACCTCTCATCATAATATCCCAGATACCTCTCATCATAATATCCCAATACCTCTCATCATAATATCCCAATACCTCTCATCATAATATCCCAGACACCTCTCATCATAATATCCCAGATACCTCTCATCATAATATCCCAATACCTCTCATCATAATATTCCTGATACCTCTCATCATAATATCCCAGATACACTTTGTACCTCTCATCATAATATCCCTGATATCTCTCATCATAATATCCCAGACACCTCTCATCATAATATCCCAATACCTCTCATCATAATATCCTAGATACATCTCATCATAATATCCCTGATACCTCTCATCACAATATCCCAGACACCTCTCATCATAAAATCCCGGTACCTCTCATCATAATATCCTAGATACATCTCATCATAATATCCCTTATACCTCTCATCACAATATCCCAGACACCTCTCATCATAACATCCCGGTACCTCTCATCATAATATCCCAATACCTCTCATCATAATATCCCAGATACATCTCATCATAATATCCCAGACACATCTCATCATAATATCCTGATACCTCTCATCATAATATCCCAGATACATCTCATCATAATATCCCTGATACCTCTCATCATAATATCCCAGACACCTCTCATCATAATATCCCAGACACCTCTCATCATAATATCCTGATACATCTCATCATAATATCCCAGACACATCTCATCATAATATCCCTGATAACTCTCATCATAATATCCCAGACACCTCTCATCATAATATCCCATATACCTCTCATCATAGTATCCCTGATACCTCTCATCATAATATCCCAGTCACCTCTTATCATAATATCCCAATACCTCTCATCATAATATCCCAATACCTCTCATCATAATATCCCAATACCTCTCATCATAATATCCCAGACACCTCTCATCATAATATCCCCGATACCTCTCATCATAATATCCCTGATACCTCTCATCATAATATCCCAGACACCTCTCATCATAATATCCCCGATACCTCTCATCATAATATCCCTGATAACTCTCATCATAAAATCCCGGTACCTCTCATATTCAAAAATGTGGTTCACATACAGTACGCGTCAGGTGTTATGGTTCTCTGCCACCCTCAGGGTTACGAGTGTCACTCGAGTGTAGGGGATTAAGTACGCCCCGTGTTTCAACTCGGGTGTTTCCACCGGCCACCACCGGCCGGGGCCTGGCGAGTGTTGGGGATTAAGATCGTAGAAAAAGGTGTGAAGACTCACAGCTGGAGACGTGGTCGTGGTCAGAGTTTTGCGACCTTTCACCTTTACCTGTACTGATTGTTTTACCATGTAACACTTCATTTACATGCTCCTTCGGATTTTGAGAAAACGTAAAATACAGTATAGCCGTAGATTGGCTGAATGATCATGAAGTCATACGTAATTTTTATTAATTGGCAACGAACTCGTGTCTTAGCTGCTATTACTCTCACGGACGTCAATTATCACAAGTATACCTAGTAAGGCATCAGTACGTGGGATGATTATCAATTTAGACAAAATATTTCTTGTGTTTTCAAAACAAGCACTAACTCATAGAGTTTTCGTACCCGTCTCCATCGCATCACGCCACACAAAGCGCCAGAACCTCGTCTTGCAGTACAAACTCTAATCCTTTATACACATGTACATGTAAATGTAATAAAGAATTTGTATATCGATTTGAATTGTGTAACCATAATTATGTTTTAAACATTTGATCGCTGACGATATTTAACTAGTTATTGATGCATGCCGCGCTAACAAAAATGTATCGTTTGTGTTCTTAATTTTTTTTAATTGCACACATTTCCCTTAACTTGTGAATAAATCAAAAATTTTAATGAAAAGGTGCTACAATTTGTAATACCAGAAACATATATAACAGAGATAAGTAGCTCTCTATTTGCCCCGAAGTGATACCCTCATGAGCAAAGACCGATTTACCTGTGCTCGCGTGTGTGATAGGGGACAAGGCCTTCTCGATAAGGGATATGCTTGACTGGTCACGAATAAAAGTAGCCATGCACCAGTTGTACGGGTAAATAGCGATTTTATTTATCCCTAATACGCGTTTCTGGTAATGCGTCCAAATATTTTTTTTTAGTTTACCAGAAATTAATATGAATCTATGTAAATATACAATATACGTACATCCTGTTCGGTATTATTCTGGAAAAATTCGGGAATTATCCGGGAAAATGAACTTTTGTTGTGATTTGAAAATCTTACTCTGAGGACTTGAACTCACCAATATGGCTGCACTGGACAATACAGGTATGTCTACATCCAAAGTTTTAGCAGAGTGTAGGGAAACATTATTTAGTGAAACTGATGTCAGTACTGAAACCACAACAATGAAAAACACGATCAATTCTATTTTTGAAATGTTTACTGAAGTGAAATCAAGACTGTCTAAAATTGAGGAAAATACCAGCACTCTCGAGGAGATTAACACAAAACTCGGCAACCTAACTGTGAGGGTAGAAAGATCAGAAACAGATATCAGTTGTATGAAAAATAAGATAAGGGACATGGAAAGTGACATACAGGGTAACAGTGATATCATGGATCGGGTAAAGGCTGCAAATGATACAGTCGGCAGAAACGTTACAAACATGAAGAAAAGCATTGACAAATTGGAAAAAAATGAAAATGAAGTCCTAGATGAAGTTGATGAATTGCACGAAATGATAGAGGAAATGAAAGATAGGGCTACTGATGCACAGTGCAGGAGCATGAAGTATAATCTGATATTTTCAGGTATTCCAGAGAAAATTTGGGACCAAAATCGGAGTCTAGATGATGATGAAATAACATTGAAAAATTTCATTGAAAGTAAACTCAAAATTGTAAACGCCCATGACATTGCTATGGCCAACATCCATAGAATCGGCCAACGCGACAGGCGTACCGGTACACGGCCAAGATCAATCATAGCAAAGTTTATTTACTACAAGGATTTACTGAGAGTCAAGCGGAGTGCTAAAGAACTAAAAGGGTCACATTTTGGTATAAACGAACAGTTTCCAAAGGAAATTGAAGACAAAAGGAAAATTTTATATCCGGTAGCGAAAGAAGCTAGGAAAAACGGGAAAAAAACTGTGTTGAACAGAGATCAGCTGTACATAGATGGTGTACTATATAAGGGCCCGGATGTTCAGCCCATGGCCAGTCAGCATACGCCCACTCAACAACCGCGCTCGAAACGTAGACGGGTGATTTCAAATCAGCACGAATAGGGACGCGCCGGAGGGCAAAATATAGACACTAGTTTGGTTTCAAACGAGCCGATTAATACATATGGTGGTGGTGGAAAAAGTAACTATAATGCATGTACAATACAAATACTGTCGTTAAATGTTTGTGGCTTAGTGAGAAAAGCTCAATATCCTGAGTTTCGTGAATTTGTAAATAGTTTTGATATTTTATGTCTCTGTGAATCCAAAACTGATGATTTAGATGTCATTGATTTGCCATGTTTTAAAACTGTAATGAAAAATAGGACAAAGTTTAAAAAAGTGAAGTCGGGTGGTATAGTTATAGCATATAAATATGACTTGGAAGATTATGTCTATGAAGTACAAAGTGATAGTCAATACGTAAGCTGGTTTAGGTTAGATGGCGCGAAGTTACAAAGTGATGATGATTTTTTATTTGGAATGGTTTATGTCCCACCCGAGAATTCTACATACTGTATTGGTGATCCATATTTGGAAATTGAAACTGAATACTTGAGGTTATCAGCTAATTACAAAAATGTGTGTTTGTTAGGAGATTTTAATGCAAGAACTGCGAGCTCTGTAGATTTTATTGATTACAATGAAATAGACGATAGAGATCAATTAACAGCTGAAATCCTAAATGAAGTTACATACATGAATGTATTTGAAAATTCCGGTTTTGCTAAGAACAGAAAAAGTCAGGACTTACACAAAAATAATTTTGGGAATCGACTATTGGATTTTTGTAAATATAATGACATTTTTATCTGTAATGGTAGAGTTGGTCGTGATAGAGATATAGGTAAGTACACCTGTAAAAGTTCTAGCGTTGTCGATTATGTCATATGTTCCTCTGAGCTCCTAAAACGCATACGTGACTTTGATGTTTTAGATTTTAGCCCTCTTATGTCAGATGCACATTGTCCCCTAACTCTTACTATAGGTGGTATGGCCAATACAGTTACCAATGATAACATTAATACACATGATACAACAGATTATACTGAACGTATTAAAAACTGGGAGACTGAGAAAATCCAACATTTTATTGAGAATATAAACGATGACAAAATTCAGAATATTATTGATACAATTAACCAATGCAATAATACGAACGACCTAGATGTCAATACACTTATGGCAGACTGTAGTGATGTGCTTGTAAGTGCTGCTAAGTCAACTTTTGGTATATACAAATATAACCATACTAATATATGTAAAAAGCCAAAATCAAATTCTAAACCCTGGTTTGACGGTGAATGTAAGGCGGCCAGGAAGTTATTCCGACGCCATAAAGGTATGTACAGACGTCACAAAAATGATTATTTCTTCAATAAATATAAAGAATCAGAAAAATCTTACAAACATACAATGGATAAAAGTATTAATAAATTCAGAAGAGACCTCCGTCGTAAGTTGAAAGATATGAAAAGTAGTAATGCACGGGATTACTGGAAACTACTTAAAAGTTCTAATAGTACACATAAAAACAAAAAAGGTAACATATCGATTGACACGCTTTTTAATTTCTTTAAAACCTTAAATGTTGGAGTAGATGATAACATGTTTGATAATAATGATATTGATATGGGTCCTGTAAATAATGTATTAAATAGTAATATAACCAGAGAGGAGGTGGAACATGCTATTAAGCTACTGAAAAACAATAAGGCTTGCTCGGATGATCTCATCATTAATGAATATATTAAATATTCGCCCTCTAAAATGATTGATCTCTATGTTATATTATTTGATGTTATTTTTAGCACAGGGAAAATCCCAGAAAGCTGGCTTCGAGGCTCTATTGTACCTATTTATAAAAATAAGGGTTCTCCCTCAGACCCTAAAAATTATAGGCCGATTACTATTGTAAGTTGCATCGGCAAACTATTCACAAGTATTTTAAATGCAAGACTATTAAAGTATTCCGACGAAGTTAATCTAATATGTGAAAACCAAGCTGGATTTCGCAAGAAGTATTCAACTATAGACAATATTTTTGTGCTGTATTCCCTAATTAGTCTTACTAATATGATGAAAAAGAAGCTGTACTGTATTTTCATTGATTTTGAAAAGGCCTTTGACAAAGTTTGGAGAAATGGTCTGTGGAACAAAATGTTGTTAAATCATATAAATGGCAAAATGTATACAATTATTTACAATATGTATCAAGGTATTAAATCTAACATATCATTTAATGGTCAGAATTCTGCATTCTTCGCATGCAATAATGGATTGAGGCAAGGGGAAAACTTGTCTCCTTTTTTATTTAGTTTATATTTGAATGACCTTGAGGAGTTTATGACTAGAAATAATGTTACCGGTTTACAGTGCCTGACAAACCAACTTGAAGTTGATTTACATATGTATATTAAACTATTTATTTTGTTGTATGCTGACGATACAATCTTATTTTCTGACACCCCAGAAGACCTGCAAATGCAGCTAAATGTTTTTAGTGAATATTGTAAAATATGGAGACTGAAAGTTAACAGTGAGAAAACAAAATGTATGATAGTCAGTAAAGGTCGTCTAAATAACAGATTACAATTCAAATTTGATACTGAAGACATAGAAATTGTCCAAAGTTTTTCATACCTGGGCACTGTTTTTTCACGCACAGGTTCTTTTAATGAAGCTAAAAATTACAATGTAAAAAAAGCAACAATTGCTATGTATGATGTTTTAAAGAAAGGAAGGTTATATAACCTATCTGTTCAGTGTATATATGATCTGTATGATAAAATTGTAAAACCTATATTGTTATACGGATGTGAGATTTGGGGTTTTACAAATCTACAAGTCATTGAGAGAGCGCACTTAAAGTTTTGTAAGTTATTATTAGGGGTCAAACGAAGTACACCAACGTCTATGGTTTATGGTGAACTTGGAGCTTATCCTTTGAATATCTCAGTTAAGACGAGAATGTTGACCTATTGGTCTCAATTGATTAATTCAAAAGAAAACAAACTAAATGTAATAACTTATAAACTGTTACGTCTAAACCAATACCGTAATAATAATGTTCCCTATATACGTTATATACAACAATTATTAGATGAATGTGGTATTAGCTATGTGTGGAATATCCAGTATATCCAGGAATTAGATACTTCTTGGATAAAGTCATATGTAAAACAAACACTCCATGATCAGTTTATACAGCAGTGGGATAATGATGTATTTAATTCTTCTAAGTCTGGTTGTTACAGAATTTTTAAAAACAAATTTGGTTTTGAATGCTATCTAGACGTTCTTACAGATAAAGAAAGAAATACTTTTTGTAAGTTCAGAACTACAAATCATAGACTGATTATTGAAACTGGAAGGTGGAATAATATTGAACGCCACGAAAGAATATGTACTTTTTGTAATAGTCAACAAATAGGAGATGAATTCCATTATCTGCTAGAATGCCAGTCATTAGCTGCGCATAGAAAATTATATCTAAATAAATATTATTATACAAGGCCGAACATATTAAAATTTAGAGATCTTATGAACTCAAACCACGTAAATACATTGAAAAAACTCTGTAAATTCATTAGTATTATCTTTAGCAATGTGTCCTCCATAGCATGATGTTACACATCATGTTTATCTTGACTTGATCGTTTTGTTGATTTGAAATTATATAAAATGGTATCATGCGTAACGATATGGTTAAATATCAGATGTTTTGATAAACTAATTGATACAGTCTGCGTGTGCATACTTTATACACTGGCTGAACAACTGTATATAACTTTTGTATTGTGTAAATATGTTTTCTCTGTACTGTTATGTATGGTTAAAGAGAAATAAATTGAATTGAATTACATTGTATCTGCCTGTACATTGAAGTAACCGAGGCGTGTGATAGAGCCGCGGTCGTGTCTGGATTCATGGGTTAATATACTAATTATATAATTAGCGTCTGGTAGTAAAAATGCGGTCATGAGCATATATGGCTTCATCAAGTTTTCATAATGATACCATGACAACTCTTTGTTTATTTAACATTCGGAAAAAAATTACTTTAAAACTCTACTCATACTCAAACTGTCAAATTGTAATAATCATATCGTGGCTCTTATACATATTATAAGTGTACATGTACGTGAAGTCAGCACACTCGATACACTAGTACCGATAACATATTTTCTGTTCAATATGCCACCTCGGAATATTACGAAAGGATGTTCAAACTGTTTAGTTGCATTTCATCAGAGACTTGTGTATATCAGGATATATACGTATCAGATTTCATGATACTGGTTTAGTTGTTACGAGATCCAGGATTCTTTGTGATGGTAGTGTTACGATAGGCCAGGTGTATAGTGTTCAATGGGGACATAAACAGACAGAAGTGTCAGATGCTTTTTTTTTTTTTTTTAGTTAAGTTATTATTATATTAATCATTCAAGACTTACTTCAAAGTCAATCGAAAGCCGAGCGGGATTTACTCGCTCGCGCTCCAATCACAATATTGCTATAAATAACACAAACACCAAGGCGGCAAAATATCGTTAGATGTTACAGTGTTTTGTTTTTCTCGATTTCCCGGTAAACATTTGTGGTACTCATCTAGCTAGGATTTAAAAACTAAAAACGTACATAATTTGGAGTGTATATGTGCCGTACTTTTACAACACAATACATCTGTAGTATCGCTAGTATAGATCGTGATTTCATTACATAAAAAAAATATCTCCGTTTTCTCAACACCGGGCTGGGATACTGCAGAGACGTGTATATCAGATATATCACGTTTCTGGATACTGTAAGTACAAAATGTAAGTCCAGCTACAGAGTACCTGTACTGTACGACAACGTATGTTCCAACAAACACATCACGGTATCAGGCAGTGTACCTGTCAATCATGAATCAGGACCTTTGTTCCACTAATCCCCAACACTCTTCCACACCGTGTCGCGCGGTGTCAGTAAACAGGTGACCACTCGGGTTTTGAGCCGGTGTCAACCGGTGTTTCAACCGACATGCAACCGACCGAGTGAGTGGAAGGGATTAGACCTCGCCACTGTGGCGGTGATTGGGGACCATACCACCTGACGCGTACTGTATCTGATGTAAGCAGTTTTAAGTCCGACTGGAATACAGTATACCATGTGTTTGCGTGGAGATTTTTTTACTTTGGATGGGGTTCATTCTGGTGAATTGTATGCAGTGATCAGACCTCGGTATTCAAATGTCGTGTACTTTTAAACATATCGCGCGCGAGATACATGACGTCTCGTTATGACAGAACAGGGAGTTTTTGATTTGACGCTTTGGGCAAACCCTAAAGGTTGATGAGCAGTCGTTGTAATACTGGGCGGCCAGCCTGGGTATGGTTGGTGTCCCGCGGTAAGATGATGTAGAATGACATGCGTCAGTCGTTACGTCCGACCCTTGTCATCATACAGGCTGAGTGGGGTACTTTCGGTTCGTCCATTCTCCCACGTGTTTGTACATAGAGCGCGCGACACGTGACCGCCACGTGCGTCTAAATGAAGCAGACGTTTAAATCAACGCTAGCGCGAAATTAGCGAAAAGCAGAAATGGAAAAGAGTTATTTGAACCGAAATTGAGTAGAGTGTATATTAGCTAGCATGTAACCATTGTTCCGCGGGCTTCTAAAAAGTGGGCGGAGGGAAATTCCAAAATAAAAGTCAATAAAGTGAAAAACAAAAGAAGGAACGACAACTTTCGCGTGTTATAGCCCAACCTAGCACGTGTCATGAGCAAAGGAGAGGCCGACCCCTGGCGGCGAGAGATGTAATTAGGGCTTATATTTCATCAGGAAACTACCATTCTAACACATCTGCAGAGCTAATATTCCTCATTTACAAAAGTAAAAAAAATCATCTCTTTTGGTCATAAATCTCTATATGTCATTTCCATTTTCACAATTAATGAATACAAAAGCTTGAATTATTGTATGATTTAAAGGCGTTCTTCTTTTCTACGTTTCTAAGGAAACATAATTAATAATATCAAGTAACTACTGTAATAATTTCCTATATTTCACTGTTTATAGTTTGATAACCTGGACGAAGTCAGTTTTATTTCATTATTTAACTTGAAAATTTAGCCGCCAGAGAAGTACTAATGTCTGAAACTGAAACAGGATCAATTGAAATAAATATGAATATTTTAACAAAGACATTATAATAAACATCATAATCTCAGAACAAAAAAAAAGAAATACAGAAAACGTCCATACATGTCGGACATTAAAAAGTATCACCCTCCCAATTGCCTTTAGATTTAGTCGGTTAAAAAGTGTTGATTGCTTCAGATGGATAAACCTTATTAAGCTGATTGTAATTCGATTATTAAAAATTGAATATTTGAATATATAACCATAAAAAGAAGTGATAGACATTCCACCAATAGGATCCAAAGGGTATGTTTATATCCGGAATAATATCACTTATAAAGTTACTTACTACGAGTACTCGTAATGTATTTGAATTTTCCAAAACGAATATTACACGTACTCCTACATTAGGATTAATGATATTTACTCAAGCAAATTTTAACAAAAATACAGCGGTGAATTTCAATATAACAGATATGATTTCTTTGCATTTCTTCACAACTCCAATGGACGTCCGACACCTCTGATCCTTTGAACTCCCCGTAAGTAAATTAGGGCCTGTGGATGTTAATTGGGGTTTACGTACAATTTTGTATTTAGATGTGACTGTATCGGGTTACAATGAGTCCTTTCCAAAGTTTCAATAACTTCTGGTTCTACCTGCCGCCATGTTTATTTTCTAACGGCCATGTTTGTGTATCTTTGTTTACGTATTTACGTAGATATAGTTCGGTAAATACTCGAAGCCAAGTGCTCTCAAAAGGTCATTCAAACACTTCGTTACTTTCTCACGAGAAAACTTGACAACTTTTATCCATTTGAAAACATTTTGTTTGTTTTATATACAGGTAATGAAATTCTAAGTTAGGCCAATATTTAAATGACTTTCCTTGATACATGTAAATACATACACAAGGTGTCGGGTTAATGTTTATTTACAACTACAATTAAACCGTGATTCAACTGATAAAATATGTTTATGTCCTCTTCATGGACAACTTCAAATATTATCTATAACAGTTGGGTTACATAAATACGTGATTATTAGATTTTCTGTCTTAACCAAAGACTACTTGATATTAACCTTGTAACCAATTTATGTTATTAGCCTACAGTAATTCATTCATTCATTTTCGTGTGTTTGTGATTGAATTTCGGTCATTATGCATACCATATTGATTAGCTCTTTTACCATTAACATGGCCGCTTTATGTAGATACATGCTTAGATTCAATAAATTGAAGTTCATGCAATTCATCAAAAACGGCCGGTATTCTCTTTCCTTAGAAAACCCAGTCTTTTCCTCTGTAATAAACACGTATACATGTTTGAATTAATTCTGTTCATGCCCGATTCCGACACAAGATGGCGCCGGTATCGCCACACTCATCGGAAACGTTTACATTTTTCTAAACAATGAGGCACTAATGAATAAAAATCGGGGCTATTTGTTTACAAGAGTCGACTAGCTCATGTATCTCCAATCACGCCATTGCACATTACATCTTACCGAAGCCGAGGCTCTCAGTCA
Organism: Pecten maximus; assembly: GCF_902652985.1. Taxonomy (NCBI): domain Eukaryota; kingdom Metazoa; phylum Mollusca; class Bivalvia; order Pectinida; family Pectinidae; genus Pecten; species Pecten maximus. The sequence goes on from NC_047025.1 coordinate 29,201,341, forward strand.
TACCACGTGATACGGGCACTTCCGGAATTGAGTGTTAAGTTACGGCAATTTTTGTAATGGTTCAGTAATAAATAACCATTGTTTCGATTTGACTGTCAGACGAAGGAGATATTTTGATAGAGTATCAACGACGCTTGTTGTGGAACGGTACTAGAACTGTTTACAAGCAAAACGGTTTCTAATGAAACGCTGTCTTAGCGAACATGACAATTTCCTAGAATATTGTGCATGATTCACCCCTACACCTAAATCATATTTGGTGATGTGCGCTGCTACACTATTTCACAACTTGGCCGGATGTCGAGGAAAATCGTCCATAAATTGATGACATTTATGAAAACATAATTAATGAAGAAGAATTATGTGGCATTTTTGTTGAGAGAAAACTACCCCAGACTATCATCAACAGTGGGGAGATATCAAAAGAAAGACCAAGATATACTTATTTATGGGAACTCCCGGTCGGGGAGGTTTACACATTTAACTGTGCGTGTAGAAACGTGTTCGATTCTCTCTAGCGTTAGAGTAGCTGGTTTCCGATATCTAAGCACAAGTTATATTATTTTATATATATATTATATATTATATATTTCAGTTAATTAGTTAAAGGGACTTCTTGTTACATCATTATGTATCTACCCGGAACAGGTTTGTGTGACTTAATTATTTCACATGAATGCCTTACAGACTGTCCCATGCTTTCATATATGCTGCTAAATAACGATATGCCATTAAAAATCGTGTTTATATAAATAATATATCAAATCGTGTTTCTATCAACAAGGCAACCATTATTATGCTGAAAGGTATATATACCCTGCACTAAATAATAAATCGACTCAAATCAATCAAAATCCTCCGTTAAAATCGAGTTATATTAGCATATCTAATCATTTCAGGAGGCATACATCCATTCTTTTAAAGTCAATTATTTGTAACGTGTATAACGCCCATGTGTCATTCTTCTCGAAGTTCATAAACGGGAACTTTATAAAAAAGACACATAAAGCATTAAACGTATTGATGTAGTATGCATGTTTTTGTTTTATGATCTAAAAACGTGTTTCCCCAATAAAGCACTAACGGAAATCAGCATGTGTCGTTTTGTTTCTGACAGTATTTTCTATACGAACTCTAACCGCCGTCATTGGCTATTACTCAGCTATAAAGTGAAGATAGTTTCATCCTATTTAATTGAATTCGTATTTTTATGTACATAAAATCACGATAAAGGTTTATGCCTGTAAACTTGTGCTGTGTTTTGCTTTTATTTTCTACACAATAACCGGATGTGACGGTAAATTTCACCACAGATAAAAATAGAATTATCGTCTGCATGTGACGTGTGATCTTTTCCATTCAATAAGGAAACTTAATCACGTGCATCCAACCGTGACCACAAAAATATAATGGATGCCGAGAGTAGTGTATTAACATAAAATGTCTTATCTGTCTAACTTAGTGTAGTTACTTTACAAAGATTATATTCTATATAATGAAAAGAAAGTTTGTTGATTATAAAGTGAATTATCTATTAATTCAAATGGGAGATTAAAGGGCCCACTTCAGAATAAAATAGCTAATGTGCTCGAATGTAAATAGTGAATGGCAGGTTAAATTAGGATGCCTAAATCTTCTTCAAAATTACATTTTTCAATATTATATAGAGAAATATCAGAGGGTTAAACAGCTGCCAATTTATCAAAAGACATGGTAATATTGTAAACCGACATTTAGCTACAAAAACAAAAATTCTACTTTACAGAAACAGGCATTTTCATGAAGCATACATCAGGCTTGCTTTACGTTTGTGAAGGAACTATATATACCAATTTACAAATCATGTTAATGTTCCCTGTTAACATAACAAAATATGGCTGAATTGCTGATGTACTTTTTCAATCTTGAAGAACATACAGTTGACCATCAATTATCATTACTCGGTATGATGTTTACTTAGAGTATAAAAATAATGATCACATCAATACGAACATGGAGACCTTAATTATCCTCTTTAAGTGACTAAATGACGTCATGGTGACTTACCTGTATGTATGGTGACGTCATATGCTCACTTTGACGTATCCCGTTACAATATTGGCGAAAGGGCACTGTCCGGGTTGATAAATTTAAAAGGATATTTCGCTGTGAATGGGTGTGGGTGTGGGTGTGGGTGTGTGTGGGTGTGGGTGTGGGTGTGGGTGTGAGAAGGTGTTTGTGCCCTCCATGGTTATACAATGCTGACAAACTTATCTCACCGTGGTAATACAGTACAAACGTTCGGTCCTTGTAAATATATATATTGGCCTTTTGAAAAGCTTAAGGTGAATCTCTAGAAATCAAAATTGGGCTAGAGCGTCATATTTTTTGGTAATAACAAAACATAAAAGTCTAAAACTTTATCAAATTAAAATAATTTTGTTGTTTTTTGTAAAATCCTAGTTCCAAAAACGTGTTTTGTGTATGCAATCATTTTTTCCTGTGACGTATGGACACCCAATCAACGGTTGTCATATGTATCGTTCTGTCATATAGGAGAAGTATATGAGATCTTTTTTAAATCTTAAAACAGTTCGTGTTTATAGAATGTGTATACCATCAATTAAGGCCACAAAAGACTATTTGCCTTGCTTGTTCTATCATAAGGAAGTATGATGTGACTGAAAATAAAACTATTTGCACCGAAAGTGCCGGAATATAGAACTATGTGTACCGGAAGTACCTGAATATAAGACCTTTCGTACCGGAAGTGTCTGAATATGTAACTATTTGTACAGGAAGCGCAGAAATATGTATTATAAACCATGATGAAAGAACATAAAACAATATAAGAAATTAGTAGTTTAATTGTATAGCTAATGTTAGCGTTATAGACCAAATAAAATAATGCATAACCACATCGTAGACAGCTACCATCGGAGGTGATAACACCACAAGGCCAGTCTTATCGAAGTCACCCTATTTTACCTGGCACAAGCGTTAGTGCAAACTAATATATTAGTACAACATTGAGAACCGGTTGTACCAAGGTTGTCTTTCAAAAACACGTTTAGAATCTCACTGATTCTCGGCCTTGTGCGAATTCGCTCTGGCATGTACATGTCACCTATTTATTTGATTCATGACTTCAGATCATTATCGGTCATAAACAAAACTCGCACAACAAATGTTTCATTGTAGTGAACTTGACAAGTTATCGAAATATGAAACATCTACTTCGGTTTTGTACGCATGCATAACAAAGAGATATCAATTGTATGCGAGTTTTTATAAGTTATGATGTTTTTTTTAGATTATTACTGACAATATTTTGTTCAATGTTTTTATATCAAAACTAGTGTACAATAAATATGTCCAGCAGCCATGCCCGCGCGCCGCTCTAGTCCACTGATACGATGTCGTGTGGTTACACGCTGTTGTTTTGGGATTCACTAATTGTCTCGTGACGGTTTTCAGATCCGATCAAACATTGAAATGTTAATTCCAGTTTTTCTTCCACACGTTGCCAGTCCGATGTTTTAGTTTATTCTCTGAACAAAACAATTTGGCGCGTGTCTCGTCACCATTGGTGATTATTTACGTTCTCGTACATTATAACATCACGTTCAAAAGTCACGTGGCCTATGTCGGTTTCGATATGTTTGTGGGATAATATGGTGCACACATGATTTTGACGTAGGCCATATCAAGATGAAATGCTGAATAGGTCATATTTCCATGTGCACTAATTACAAACAATTTACAAAAGGAAATCATCAGTCATGTAAGTTCGACTCTTTTATCATTAAAATCAATATATTGTTTTTGTTGTAAGGACGAAATAAAAATAATTGGTATTTTCTTCTTGTAGTTTTGACAGAATAAATGGGTCCGATTGGGTAAATAAATTGAAATGATTTCCATGTGGAAATGTCAGTGTTGACAGTTATATACGAGATGGTCCCTTTGTAAACGTTCGTGTGGTATCGTAAACACTTCGCTCCTGGCAGTCTCACTTGGGGCCGCCGGAAAGGCGTTAATATGTCGCCGAGGGAGCTTGCCCTAGAACCTGTCAAGTTAAGGGGATATAACAACCATAGGGACACGGTAGAAAGAACAGAGAATCTCCATAGCAACATACCTGACATATAGTCATATTTACCTACATTTGAGTATCTACATAAGTCGTCCATCACTTAAGTGTATATATATAAGATAGCAAACCGGGATTTTAACATTAAATCCATAATTCTTTTGTCAAAAAAATTTACCAGATAGTTGTGATCGTAATTCGTAAAAACACATCAAATAGTTTCAAACTTACTTTATAATTTGACAATACATTTAGAGGATTTCCGCTACATTTCCGAATTATTTTTATTTCGGTGATAAGTATTAAGTTAAACTCCGTTCGTCACATTGTCGTCGCAAATATGTGTTTAGTGTTCGCCGTCGTCTTCGGGCAATGAGTGGTTTTAGCAAATGGTGTTATAGTCCTATTAAACACACGTGGCTATTGTTAACAACCTTACTAAAGTATAGACATTGACAGCAATAGAAGTACGTGTTATAGGACCATGAAACGTTTTATAATTACATGTAATGTATTAGTTACTTATATAAAATGTATAATAGTATCACCATACAACACCACCCGTGCGGGAGAGGGGACGGAGTATCTGTATCTTAATGTTTGTCGTAAGAGGCGACTACAAGTGTTATTGTAGACGCCAAGACACATCTTCTGTCCCATTTGCAACACTTGGGATGTGAAATCTTTCCTTTCTTTCCTCATTGTCCTATTTTTCTGTGCTTTCTTTTTTTTACTCTAGGTGTCTCCCGGGTACCCCTCCTCATATGACCCTAGCTGTTGGTGTCTCCCGGGTACCCCTCCTCATATGACCCTAGCTGTTGGTGTCTCCCGGGTACCCCTCCTCATATGACCCAGGCTGTTGGTGTCTCACGGGTACCCCTCCTCATATGACCCTGGCTGTTGGTGTCTCATTGAAACCCGTCCTCATATGACCCTGGCTGTTGGTGTCTCCCGGGTACCCGTCCTCATATGACCATAGCTGTTGGTGTCTCCCGGGTACCCATCCTCATATGACCCTGGCTGTTGGTGTCTCCCGGGTACCCGTCCTCATATGACCCTGGCTGTTCGTGTCTCCCGGATACCCGTCCTCATATGACCTTGGCTGTTGGTGTCTCATTGAAACCCGTCCTCATATGACCTTGGCTGTTGGTGTCTCCCTGGTACCCGTCCTCATATGACCCTGACTGTTGGTGTCTCATTGAAACCCGTCCTCATATGACCTTGGCTGTTGGTGTCTCCCTGGTACCCGTCCTCATATGACCCTGGCTGTTGGTGTCTCATTGAAACCCGTCCTCATATGACCTTGGCTGTTGGTGTCTCCCTGGTACCCGTCCTCATATGACCCTGGCTGTTGGTGTCTCCCTGGTACCCGTCCTCATATGACCCTGGCTGTTGGTGTCTCCCTTTACAAGTCCTCATATAACCCTGGCTGTTGGTGTCTCCCTGGTACCCGTCCTCATATGACCCTGGCTGTTGGTGTCTCCCTGGTACCCGTCCTCATATGACCCTGGCTGTTGGTGTCTCCCTGGTACCCGTCCTCATATGACCCTGGCTGTTGGTGTCTCATTGAAACCCGTCCTCATATGACCTTGGCTGTTGGTGTCTCCCTGGTACCCGTCCTCATATGACCCTGACTGTTGGTGTCTCATTGAAACCCGTCCTCATATGACCTTGGCTGTTGGTGTCTCCCTGGTACCCGTCCTCATATGACCCTGGCTGTTGGTGTCTCATTGAAACCCGTCCTCATATGACCTTGGCTGTTGGTGTCTCCCTGGTACCCGTCCTCATATGACCCTGGCTGTTGGTGTCTCCCTGGTACCCGTCCTCATATGACCCTGGCTGTTGGTGTCTCCCTTTACAAGTCCTCATATAACCCTGGCTGTTGGTGTCTCCCTGGTACCCGTCCTCATATGACCCTGGCTGTTGGTGTCTCCCTGGTACCCGTCCTCATATGACCCTGGCTGTTGGTGTCTCCCTGGTACCCGTCCTCATATGACCCTGGCTATTGGTGTCTCATTGAAACCAGTCCTCATATGACCCTGGCTGTTGGTGTCTCCCTGGTATCCGTCCTCATATGACCCTGGCTGTTGCGGGGATGTTAAACCCCTGAAGAAGACGAAAAAGAAATAAGCCATACAACACCAAAATGATATCTAAAAATTGATGCGAACGCTCAACAACAAGACATCCAACTTGAATAAAACAAAAAATGAGGACCGTTAAATTTGGAGACGTGAAAACATTTTTTATTCTTGAATGGGATTTTTTCTTATTTACCCGTCAAATTGTTTCCCGTGAAATTCGTGAAATTGTTGTTGTTTATGCTGTCGTGTGCCAACTGTCTAATGATCTTGGGGATATTCTGATAGGGGAAAGGGTGTTGTCAAAGACGTTTCTTCATTGGTCCGAAAGTCATGTAAACAAGTGTGTAGATTGTACTTGGTGTAATAAACTGTCCTTGTAAACAGACCTCGTCGAAGTTCAATGTTGCCATCCTTTATCATTTACCTGTTGCTAATCACAAACGTGTCAATTTTTTTTCTGAATCACCATTTCATGTTGAGGAGAAAGTGTCAACATTGTGATTACATAGAAAATAGCTGCCGCCTGCCGCAACCCTGTCCACGAAACAAATCAATATACACCTGTCCAGGTAATCACAGGTAACTGGCCCGTTTTAAAGGGATTCATCTGACACGCTGTGTAGGTAAATAAGATAACGTATACTGGCACGTGCTGCCAATCAAACGTGACGAATTCAAATACTCTCCAGTCCACCACGCCCCTCTCCTCACACAAAACATCGACGGCAACATTTCTATAGCATCGTCTGTTAAATCTCGGATTCAGAGAGATTTCTCGAGAGGTTTGTCAACATTATTGCATGGTAGACTAAATGGACAAGAGGTGTCTCAGTACCTTTCTCACCCACGGCGAGGTTAGCTTCATCAAAAATATCATAGAACAGACAAAAAATAATCCATATGCATATATTTACAGTATCGAATATGGTTTCACCGAAAGCCAGAAATAATGGCTACATACTGTTTGCCCGAACTGTCACACGTGAATAGCTTTAAAAGCTAGGTCATTGTTATTGTCACTTTCATGTTGTATCTTTTACAAAGAAGTATTTAAACGTTCAAGATTTTGCCTTGATTTCGTCTGTATCAAAACACGCGTTCGATTTCTTATTCAGATGATTTGGACGAAAGTAAATCCTTTTGGTAATGTGTTTTGTTTAAGAATTGATTTTAAGACAATGCATCATTTTGACACTAGTATTGACATCTTTGTAGCTCAAAGTTTGTTAACCTTCAGCGTTAATCGTCGTCAAGCATATTGATAAAATATTGGCCACTTAGACATTGAACGTTTAAAATTTAACATAAAGTGTAAAGCCAATCTGGTTATTTTGTTTTCCATTTATCCGCAATGATGAAGAAACACTGTGTTCAAGGGGAAAAGTCACACACATACTCATAATGCCAACATTTATATCGTACATATATTTCTTATCACTAAAGTTTTCTTAAAAAACATTTCTTTTATTCATGTTCATAGAATTGAATTTTGTATATGGAGATTACCACTGTTGTGTATATGGAGGTTATCATTCTTTTGTATATGGAGGTTATCACTGTTTTGACTGTTTTGTATATGTAGATTATCACTGTTTAGTATATAAATGTTATCACTGTTTTGTATATGGAGGTTATCACTGTTTTGTATATGGAGGTTATCACTGTTTTGTATATGGAGGTTATCACTGTTTTGTATATAGAGGTTATCACTGTTTTGTATATGGAGGTTATCACTGTTTTGTATATGAATGTTATCACTGTTTTGTATATAAATGTTATCACTGTACTCTATATGGAGGTTATCACTGTTTTGTATATGGAGGTTATAACTGTTTTGTATATGAATGTTATCACTGTTTTGTATATGAATGTTATCACTGTTTTGTATATGGAGGTTATCACTGTTTTGTATATGGAGGTTGTCACTGTTTTGTATATGAATGTTATCACTGTTTTGTATATAAATGTTATCACTGTACTCTATATGGAGGTTATCACTGTTTTGTATATGGAGGTTATAACTGTTTTGTATATGAATGTTATCACTGTTTTGTATATGTAGGTTATCACTGTTTTGTATATGGAGGTTGTCACTGTTTTGTATATGGAGGTTATAACTTTTTTGTATATGGAGGTTATCACTGTTTTGTATAGGGTGAACTTGGTATATTTAGACATTGTAACAAAGACAGATATAGTTATCATACTGAGGTTACTGCTGTAGACAAACTTTTTACAGAGGCTCTGTGCTAAAACAATTAATTTTTTCCAGATATTTCATTAACGGGATTATTCCTGTTTTGGACACAAGACCCCATCGCTGATCTTGCTGATGTCTTTGCTTCCAGAGCAAGGCTATTCTCTCGAAAATTTGTCTGACTTTTCAGCCAATTTGAACCCCTGCTTTATTTCTCCGTTCAACTCATAGCCTTTCCTGTAATACATGAGAGTTTTATCCATTTATCTGAGTTTTAGACCGAAACTAATTACCTCACTGACACGCGTTTGTGCTAAAAGCCCCAAGCATGGTCGTTCTCTTCAAGAATGGATGTATTTCACAGGACTCTTCTCGTATTTGAGAGGCATATATCATTAAGAGCATGCTGATAGCGCCCTCAAGTGGATCTTCTTGGAACGATGGCAACTCAAGTGCCATTACTCTAATATCAGGCAGGTGGGGTGGCTTGCAGTGACTTTCAGTGAAGTCAGACACAATGGTAGTCAAGTGACATTTAACATATTGGAATCAGCGTGAACTAGAGTACAAGTCAACGTGTTAAAAGGAATTTATCTGCCTGGACGACGGTTATAATCAACCGAGTCAGCTTATAACACAAGAAACAGTACTTCAAAATGTCGTTACTTTCTCTACTTTTTACTATAACAAACATAATGAAAATCAGAAATGTATTTAAGATAAAGCCTGACATCTAGAAGTATGAGTATATCATGGTATATCATCATTATATACAGAATCGTTGTATCTAATGTTAGGATCGATTGTACGAAGATAACTCTACTTTTAGAGAGGTGACTTCAGACAATTCCTGGACAGTTGTATGTCTCCATTTACAGTTGTGTGATGTTACAGATATTACAAAAAGGACAGCAAGACAAACTTGGCGGTGTGGTTTCGACTCGGAGTGGATGTTTCATTTAGCATTGATATCTGACTTTAATGAAGACATGTGGTCCAAACAATTTCCTTGGACTCTGGCCGGATCTTCACACCGACCGAGTCATGTAGGCGATTGATAACACCGCCACATTAACTTCTAAACGAATCCATGGTCGCACTACACTAAAGCGATGAATGGTCGTGTACATTCATATTTCAGAGCTTTTTTCTCTACCTGTTTCCAAGTTCAACTCCAAAAGATGGCTAGACTGGAAGACACCATTCATATCAGTGTAAAACACCTAATATAGCAGTTCTACCAATATGGCATGACTGTGTCGGTGATATGATTTTCTGAATTAAAGTGTTTTTATGAATAAGGAATATAAAAAATGTCAAAGTTAAACGATTTCTGAATCATTGTCGTTATGTAATGAATGGAGATGAGAAAAAAATCTCAAAATGTTAAGATTTCTGAATTGAAATTAAGAATTACAAGTTACAGAAACACTTCTTACAAAAATTCTTCCGGAAAAGAGCATAGTTTTTATTTATCCTTTATCTGTCTTATTTTATTATTATCATTTCTTTTTAAATATATCCATAACTATTTAAGGATTGTACCTCATTTTGACTGCGTATACGGTAGTATGTCCGCTGTTGGCAACGAACATATCGTATGGTTAGCGCTCCATAGGATATATTCGTTGCCAACTATGGGCATACTACTGTATACACAGTCAAAATGAGGTACATTCATTATATTTACATCAAAACGAATCGTTAAAATACAGTATGAAGGAAATAAAAACTACGGCAGTCATGGTGACTAAGATAATATAGTTCAAGTGAATCTTCGTAAAGGCATCGATATTATTAACATAATTAAAAGAAACAATTTTGTTTAATACCTTTTACGTTTTTAATTAATTGACATATTCACAATCAACAATTTTCATCTTAGAATAACTACGGTTGTCAAATATACACCCATTTCCGCAATATTCAGTTTGGTTTTTGACAAAATACTCATTTGTCGGGTAACAGAAGAAAACGCTAAAAATTCGTTGATCAGTCCTTTCAAAAAAGCGACGTTACTAAATGAGCCTTTTTTCACTGCGTATATGTTAATTTATTCGCAGTCCGAGTTTACTCAGCTGAAGATGGGAGAGATGTAAATATATATGATTTAACGCTTCCTAGACGATGTCGCGACGTCATGTATTCAGAAGTCATATTATCATTATATCGTTTTTATAGAATGAAAATACAACATTAAAAATGCCATATGCTATGTCATAGTTACACGTTTGACAACATACCCGTGTCGGTTTGTGTTTCTCGGGATGTTGTGAAACAGGCCGGTCTATGCTGTCGTGGTTGTGTCCTTAGACCAGACATTTTACCCAAATTACTCCGAATGGCATGCGACGGGCATGTCTCATGTTGTTTAGTGAGGTAGTCACCAACTACTACAAAGATACCCAGCCTCAAAATGACCATGGTTGTTCATGGAGCGAAAAAACCAGCAAACAAACTGACTTGACAACTAAAAAAATAGGAAGTTTACCATGGATTCAATTATGAAAATACAATACATATCGAATTTCATTATGACATGAAAATGAAAAGCCAAAAATGTCAAAACGTTTTTGTTTTGAATAGCCAGAAAATGTTGCTTATGCGAAGATTTGCATTCATAACGATTATGTGATAAACATTTCCTTACATTTGTTTCATCTTTGGATTTAAGAAATACACGTGGCTAATATTACAATCTCTTACGGAAACGAATGATATGTGTTCGTTAACCTAGAAATAGTATCAATGAAGATAACGAGTTCATCTAGATTATGAAAACTCAATATGATTGTACATTAACCTTCAGATAATAGCAATTCGTCGTTAAGAAATATTTACAATTAATGAATTGTTATATTTATTTAACTATTTCTTCAACATGACAATTCCTTTGTTCTTAACAAGATATTAATATGTGTAGTATGCACTAGCATACATAATGAGTTCTCACGCTACTTAAGAAAATTGATAATGCAATTCTTCATCTCATTTCATGCAACCCTGTTGTTTCTTTAATGAGCCGACGTGCTCACTGGTACACGGCGTGTTGTTTACCTTTCTTCTTCATCTTTTTCTTTGAAATCTTTTCTCTTTTTATATAATTATTATAAAGTGGGCGTGTTTGTATTTCCGATCGGAAAATACGAACGTTGCTCGGATTAATTTCTTCCTATGGTTCTACCTGTGCCTACCTGTTGCGCAGGTGTGGAAATCAGTGAAATCGTACTTTCCCAGAACAAGGATCGTGGGATAAATCTACCTTGATCCTGTAAAGCAAAGTCCAGCCAGCGTCCTATTGTAGTGTGGCGAAAGGGATTCATTTAATGAAATTATTCCTAACTAAAGATTTCTTTTTACACTATTCATTCAGTCTTGCAGGAACTCTAGTAGAGTCTGCCTTTCCCACGAAAAGTCTGATACTTGAATACAATCGCGAATTAAACATCATTGGAGTTCCATTAGGATGTGACGAAGACGTTGTATAGAAAATCAATGGCGTTTTAAAGCGATGCAATATACTGTGACAGGTTATCCCATCGTCCCAATGCTGGCCTTACCTGTTACATTAGTAGGGATCGATCCCAATACCACCACCGGGGATATCGGCCGCATACTACTCTATTGCCACGAGTTGTACAACACTGCTTGTTTTGTTTTTTTTGTTGTTTTTTTTGTTTTTTAATTTTTAGCATATCATCACGTTAATAGACAAAGTTACTCGTACAGACATTTTCACGAGATTATTAATTATTTTTATAAACAATTTAACATTCGTTTTGGATAATCTGAGAGAATTTCATTCATTGGAATTTAATCACTTAGGTATGCTTAATTACAGAAATATCTATCAAGACTAATGCAAAACTCTTGAGAACAAGGAGACCAAACGCTGTTTTTGATCTACAAGTGCGTTTTAAAGAAGACAGACAAAGAGCCAATCCTTGATTAACAAATCTTAACTCAGATTGAGATTCTCAGGTGACAATATGAAATGGAGGACAGAAACCGAGAAACTACAAAGCTATACGACTACCACAAAAAAGGAAGCTATCTCATGAATCAAAGTGTTAACGTTCTCCAGGATAAATTATCATTTTGTAGATAGTATCAAAAATCTAAAATTCAAATTTTTCTAAAACACATTTGACACGACGTCTAACAATTATTTCACAAACGATGGAAGATGTTTGATTATAGTTATCTACAGAATACGTGTTGATACAAGTCATTTATTCAAGAAATTCAGTTGTTCAAAAGGACACCAGGTTAACACCTTATAAACTTTCTCCGTATGGCACCAGTATGTTACAGTCGTGTTAAGGATGTTTACCAACATTTAGTCAATAGATATGATGTTTCTCCTCTCCTACCAAAGCTTGATAAATAATCAAATCTGACAGTGACGATAGTACATTATAATAAAAACGAGTTAGTTGCTTCATGACACGTATGACATTCATGTAGTAATGTTTTAACATTAGATGTTTAACAATGTCAAGAATTGTCGCAATGTGCTATTAGATTTTACTAAGACAATGTATAATTTTTGTTTTATGGAATATTTATTTCCATTGTATTTAATTGTTTCTGTGACAAAGACTTTTTTCTGTTACAAGTCCATGTGTAAGCTAACGGACGTCATGACGGATGTGACGTAGAAATAATGTTTTCAGAGTAATCTTAATACTTTAGTTAAGAGTACAATTTCATCCTAGTGTATTGAAGATATATTTTACCTCATCTTACTCATGAAAAATTTTCATCATTGATATTTACTCCAAGACGTGATGACAGAAAAATAACAATCGATCTTTCATCCAAAGTTGTAATCGGCGTGGAATCGCGGCACGCGACCATTGTCAACACATGTACCTACGGCAATGTCCATTCTCTTACCTGTATTTACCTGAGCGGTCTACTTAACGCTTGTTTGCTAAGAAGCTACCTAACGCCACAAAATAAATAACGAGATAAAGAAAGCTCTGTGTAAATCAAACGAGCCCTCTTCACAGGTGAGTACAGTATGGTAAACTGACAATATCGTGTTAGCATAGATGCAACTAAGTAGCTCACAGAATCAGTTTGTCTAAAAACATGAAAGAATGTTTGATTTATCTAACAAAAAACATAGTATAAAATCTAATTTTAAATGAGATGAAAGACAGACGTTTCCGTACCGTTTAGAAACAAAGTGTAATGACATCTATTGGGTAGTGTGTGAAGTTTACTAGATCAAACGGTGTCCTTGTTTTAAAGTGTTTGAAGATGCGAGTTACAATCAATCTGTTGTGTTATAACTATGATATAAATATGTTGAACCATTACAGAGGTAAGCATAAAATTATAACGAAATTAGTAATTGGTAACATTATTGTCTTTCACCTAGGCGGTAGGTATGGGGTCCCCACCTGCCCGACCAAGTAAGTTTTCACCGAGTACTCCGGTTTCCTCCCACAGTAAGACCCATCGCGCGCTTCCATCCGGCCAACAAGCGTGATTGGTATAAGTTGATATAACTTGTTCCGCAATTGTCGTAAAATAAATAAAGTTAACAAAATTATAACGAAATTTGGCCAGAGAAATGTAATTCCGATAAGAAAACAATGATATATTCATTATTGTGATTTTCTTGATAAAAGAATAAGCTCACCTGGTCAAATGTTCAACCTTCGTCCAATTAAAGATTGTGATGCCAAAATAAGAAAACGTATAGTGACGTTACAACTGACCATGTCCATTTTTTGTTATTTTCCATATTAAACCATGATCTCTGATTGGTCGGTTTAATGTGCAAAAAAGTTACTGTTAATCCTTATACTGTATATCACTTATATTTTGGGTGGGAGTTATTTTCGCGGTAATGCGCGAGGAGAGTTAATCGCGAATTCAAATCCTTCGCGATTGTTTGTACAAAAGTAACACCTGTTGATGGCGACCAAACTACCGGTTACTGATGTAGGGGTCTTACATAGTCCTTTACTTTAAAGCTCATCATTAGCGAGTTTAAAGTCATTTCTAGATCAGCGATCGCAAAATAATTTATTCGTGAATACGTCTGAAGAGATAAGTTCTCGAAAAAAGTATTCACAAAATCTAAGTGGTTTACAGTAAACGTGAGTGACTACTAATAACGTAAAAGCACTGGGTGACATCATCGGTACAGTGGACGAATATTCTCAAAACGAGGATAAAACAAGGATCTTAGCAAATTCCTGAGAAATGATATATTAATTCTCAACTGTTTATTTACTTAGACACGTAATCATCTGACATGAAAGTCAGAATATCGTCTGATTTGTACATCTAGATAGTTCTCATATAATACAATACCTAAACTCACACGGTCGTTATTTATTATCAGTAATCGCTAAATCCGCGGCCACGTGACTCTAATCTAGCATCAGCTATATTAGCTTCAGTCTACCTGCACGCTACCTATCCTACACTGATCTACGGCAGTCATGTCAGGCTGGAATAAATCACAGTCTTATCCACAAACGAAAAAAAGACGGCAATGATAACCAACTCTTTGCCTGTCTTTATAACAAAGCAAAATTAAGGACAATTGCCAATTGTCGCTCATTAACGTCGCTGATTTTTAGCGAATTAAAACTGAGCACAGTTAGGAAATGTTCTATTCCGGAAAACTTGGGCTCGTTTCCGATTTTTTATGCACTTCGTTAGTATTAACATTGATTAGTGTTCTATATCCGGTATCTCTCTGATTCTCCCTTGGTTTGATACTCGGCCATGGCTTGTACTAATGCCACCGTACTGTTTCCGGTATGGCGATGGATAATGGACGGAGTTTCATAAACTCCTTCCATAAGTAATAGACGTTGAAGATTTTATATCTGACCTGCAACGTTTTTCCCTCTACTAATGTTTCATTTCTTTATAGTTGAAACAACAAAGTCAACTTGATAGGAAGTTCCATCATCCACTATATTATGAGTTCTCATAAAATCATTGTCTTTTCTGACAACAATGTACAAACTATTCTATTTTAAATTTAATGATAGTTTTGATCGAAGATGGGTTTATTTTATGAGACATGTTATGGCTGTATTAATTAATGAGTCATTTCGACACTTACATATGTACGTCAGTAAGGAACAGATTTTCAATATTTCGAACTTTAATTTGACAGAAAAATATCTTGAATTACTTTTTGAAAGAAGGTCAGTTTTTCAGAAAAAACAACCAATAAGTCAACTGGCAAAATAACCTAGACAATGATTGCTGAGTAAAATAAATCATGAAATATAGCTTTTACATATATATACACATATGTAACAATTATTTCTAAAATATAAAATGTTTTTCACTAGGAAAAGAAGAATATTCTCTATAAAACAATGGCATGTTAACATATTCCTTATCATTCTGTTACATCTTTAACGTTATACATCGTTACCATTATGTAGGGAACCTATTACATATTTACGGACACTTTACACAGTTATGATTTACAGTTGAAAGCCAATTACACGACTGAATTCTTGTTTAATTATCAGTTATATCAAAAATGCTACAAAGCTGACAGAGTATGCATTGCTTCACACGAATTACATAAAATGTCACCCATTGGTCAGAAATATAACACCAACAATGAAAAAATAATAACTACGTCATAAAAAAGCTACGTGCCATATAAATAGACAGAGCACGCGACGTTAGTATCATGATAATCAAAGATTTACTTACTTTAAATATGAAATATATATATATAAAAAAAGAGGAGCTCATCTTTTTGGTGAGTAGTAATAGCGTTAAGTACATGACATTTTGTAATCTATATAATTATATACACTATACAAAAACCTATTATTGTTTTCAGTAATATTTTGTCTGAGATGTAGCATATTTACATAATGTAAAAACAAACAGAATTTTCACAATTTAGCCTGGTGTAAGTGAACGTGTTAGTTAATTAGCAATTTAAATGAGATTATAGAAACCAAAAAGTATTAAACTATAAATAATAATAGTTCTGTTATCAAATTATATTGTTGTATAATTCTGGCGACGAGTTAGATTATTAGGTGTAATTATCGACACGACGAGTGTCTGTAATGGAACTATAGACTTGATAATTTACCTCTATGGCCGTAAACTATACATGTCATTAATGCATATCTGCTACTTTTTCATTTCATGGAAGGATGGCACTGACTTTGGAATCAATATGCTATAAACCATTTATCCCGAATTCTATTTTGTGTTAAATACCCCACAATGCCCTCTCTGGTTACAACACAACTCGCTATTCGCAGGTGTTCCACACCAAGGATATTAATGATAACTCTATTGACGCCATTTACCACAGTATTACCTGAATGTGGCCAAAGTTCTATCAGAGCTTTTAAATCTTATATAATTTGCCATTAAGCATTCCATTTCATCGGTTGTCGAATCAACTCTGTCCATTTCATGTTTTCTCTGTACATATACTATTGATCGGATTTCCAGGTGAAATTAACATCGGTATTAGACCTGTTGTTGAAATACATGATTTTAGCATTGCCTATAACGGCATCCCGGAGAGTCCGTAGTCACCTGAACCAGAGGATGGGTAGGGACTAATAACAAAAGCCAGCGGGGACAACATCGCGGCAAACAGCGGACATGCTATAACGAGTTGATCAACAGAGGAAAGAGAATATTTCCTGCGTTTGTTATAACTGGAAGCCATTTTATCAGGAGTTTCCGTCAAAGTTTAGGTGATAAAATTTCCGATAGTTTCCTGTTGTTTTATATGATACGGAAGAAACGTTCCGTTCCCAATAATATATAGTTAAAACATAAATACATACAAATTTGTAACGATCATTTCCTAGATTTATAGCTATATATAGCACAGGGAATATTTATGTTGATAATTATTTCTTATCAATGATTTCATTAAAATGTTTTGTTAGATACTATATACACAACAAATGATTACATAGTTATATCTATTCACATTTATTTATATAAGGACCCTAATACAATAATTAGAATGTACATAGAACAGACACTCATTTAAATTTGTCCAATCGTTTATTTACTAATTGTATGTAAATGAATATGTATATATCATTTATATTTATATAACAAATCCATATCTTTGCTGGTAATTCATATTTGTGTTATAAAAAATCACTGATTTGTCCGTTAGTTTCACACAATCTAAGTTACTTATCTCCAGATTTTGTTGGTACTGGGCACTTGTAATGTAAAATCACTGATCCAGCACCATAAAGGGTTCTTATCTCTAGATTCTATTAATATTAAACATATTCTAAGCAACATCTGTTGGGGCTATTTTAAATAGATTTTTGAGGACTTTCTTTTGTATATTTATGAAATAAGGTGACTGAGATTATATCAATTCTTTCAATGCTATTTATATGGAAGACGTTTGTATATTTCCCCCATACTATTCCGACAGATATACATGTATAACGAAATTAAGTTTCACAAAGGTAAATAATTATGTGAAATTTTAAGCGAAAGTAATTTTATATTTTTTTTCCTGCATTTTGCTTATATTTAAAACTATTCTAAAATGTTAAACATAATTATACTGGACTTTTATGAAATTTTAGCAAATCGGTAATATGTATTGTGATTTCTGTCATTCAAATTAACTCCTCATGCTTAAGTGAGATTTTATGTATTCTGTCATACAGACTGAAGTGTTATTGATCCTGTTTGTTTTCCTACTTTTATATAGATATGTTATAATGTTTATCATTAAAGAACAATAATGCATTAAAGAAATTCGTTAAATCGACAAGTGCGCGAATAATGTCCTAAGGGGATGATCGATAGCGGCTTTTCTACTCCAATGGAACTTAAATAATATTAAATTAAAAAAATCAACTTCATCTATGAAATGACACTTGGCTTTGTCATTGTCCTTTCGTAGTTCTCCTTTCCTTAATTGTCTCGTTAGTTCTTGGCAATAATCAGCTGCTCAAGGGTGATATATGGCCTTGTTCGATGTCCTGATGTGGACAATATTGTCCGCGTCAGCATCAAACGCTGGCCTGTAGGCTAGCATCATTCAAATGGGGAATCAGGGAATAGAAACATTACCCCCTAGATTACCAGGAATCAAAGATGGGATCCCCGGGATTCAAATTCAATTTACGGCGTCACCGTCTCATCACCAACGACGTTTAACATGGCGCCTGTACAATGCCAGCTCGGAACAAAACACATTTTATGAACAAACAGCGTGACGGGGGAAACAATTTGTGGTAGTATTTAACCGGGACGGGAGAAGCGATTGCATCCAATCACCCTTTATAAATGCCAGTCGATATTCATCAGAAAAAGATCGCTTGGCATCAAGCGTTGACAGAACCAAGTTATTTCGGATTCAAGAAACGCTTACCACGATTGCAATGGAGTGAGTGAAAACAATTGCACGGACTCCTCGGCTTTTGCCAGAGTCGCCGTTAATGTTATAGATGGGCCAGATAGGATGTAATGCATTGCAATTGAATGCGTTAGGTCTGCACTTGAAACAGGCCGATATTTCACCATCTTGCCCGGTGAATTATAAGTATTGTTATAACCATACCGTCCATGTCAATGTAGCATTCATGAGTCACAAAAGCTTAGTTAACTTTTGGAATATTAAGATAGTCCACCACAGAGCAACAATATTCGCTTATTGAATAATAAAAGGACATATTTCTAAACTGTTAATGAAGACGATTACTTGCTTTTTTGATAAGAGTATCGAGCTACGTGTTTTCCTCAAAATACATAAACAGTCCGTATCTAATAAAGCCGACTAAGCGCCTTGCCATACGACCAGGAACCCTAATGTCTTTGCAGTGTGTGCGTTAGTCTTGTTCTGGTTGACGCATACCATACTCGGGCACATTGACGTGTGTCCAAATACCGCTTAGTTTTATCGCGATGTCGTTAAATGCTAAAACAATTATGAATCTAATTAACATCGCAAAATCAAAGGAGTCAACGCGAGCAGCGCACGCAAGGACAATCAGGCTTTCTCGCGTGATCTGCCGCGTTAATCTCGCGTGATCTGCTACGTTAACATGGAATTTCCGTGAGAGAAAATTGAGATTTCTTCACGACCGATAATATTATATGGAATCACATGAGAACAAAATCTGAAATCATTTTAGTATAATTAAGATTATGATTCTCTTGTATTCATAACAAATTCTTAAAATAAATCAGATTGGTTGATTAATTATGCTTTCAAAGTGTATTTCAGCTGAACAATATTAATAATCGTTGAAATGTGGGAATATAATTGTATGGGTACATAAACAATTGGTGTGGTGGGTTAGAGCAGTAGATATATTCTCTGTTTTACCGGTCCGCATATTGTTTTCTATTTACTGTGATGTTATTGGTTAAAAGATTAACGTACACAAAAATACGGATGCTAATTTATAGGGAAATTTATACAATCCCATCATGTCCGCGCCGGAAACACAACGGAATGACATCATGTCTGATATCCATACTTCCGGTTTCGGTTTTTTCAAATTTCCATAAACATGTATAATTTTACATAATAAAACATTCAAAGTCTTCTACCATTGTCTTGCTCCGTGGTAAATTGTTGATTTAAATATTTTGTATATTATTTTCGATGATTTTAAATGACTCATTTACATATATTATATTTGGTCTGTGATCACATTCAGCATGCTTAATTGAAACTCAATATGTTAACTTTGATCAATCATCATTCAAATTAATTGCTGGTGAATGAGGTAGAAAGGTATGGATACATGTATGTATAAACCGTGTCAGTATGGTAATTAAGTAAATATGGGATTAAACCCGGGAACACGTTAAATGCATATAAAGGTTGGCTATATATGTAACAACCAAATTTACATAATTTAAAATTTACTGATTATTTAGTCACGACCGCATATCCATTGTTTTCTCTGAAAAAGTAGAATCATCAACAGTTACAATTCATTTTTTATTTAACCAGTATATACAAGTAAGTTTTGCTAATCTCATGAAAATAAAGACTTTAAATAGATAATTATACAGTTTTGAAACTAAAATTAACCAATATCGAACTTGCTTTATAAAAATGAGTAGTCCTAAATGATAGTTCTAGTGATATTTTTCGTTTCTATAACAAGTCATTAACGCTTAAAATATTTCGAAATCAGCACTCCACGTGAATGTAAGGTGAACGCTAACGCGTGATACTTTACCTTGAAGTTAAGATCAACAATTAGCGGTTTTGCGTGGTCATTATGCTTCTGTACTCCGACATGTTGTTGTACCGCTGTGATTACAACATCACAACCTTCATTGCATATAACCCACCCAACAATTACTCAGCTCGGTTGGTACAAAATCTACTTTGTAATTTCATTCACCTTCCTGTCTTTCCGACGAAGACCTGTGATAGTGTGTGTTCTCCTTGCCCATTCAACACCGTTCTACGGATGCAATCAAACAATCAGTCTGAACACCAAATACTGTTATTTCTGAAGCAAAAATACCATATTACAAGCAATAGGCCCTAGACAAACGATTGATTTTCTCAAGACTGATGTTTAGGTGGTTCCAACTCACTCTCTCAAGCCAATTATCGACGATGTAGTTTTTTCCCACTCAAGCTTCTACGTCTGATGGTAGAGGCCCCCTGCTTATAAAAAGCCAGATATCTTTGTGTTATTTGAAAATTATTCCCGTCTTCATGACAGGGACCGGAACTACGTCCCGATCACTCCAAAATACCGGAAGTCAAAACAAAGCAGCTACCGAGGGTTGCCTAGTTGACAAAGTACAAGGGAAATGAGGAAAGATGCATTAAGTAAAAGGCTTGATACCGGTTATTAACGTTTTTGTTCCGATTTGGCATCGATTCTTGTAGCCATGACAACCGTGCCGTGAGCGGAACAAATTTGGTTTCTGTTCGAACACGCAGCCTTGTGCAAAAGGAAAATCAGTTATTTTAGCAAATAACAGTATCTCTAATCTTTTGTAACAAGAATTGCATTAGTCGAAAATCATGTCAACCGACTTTCCGTTTCCTTCCCGTGTCTGTTAAGTTATTTTATATAGTTAAATGAAATCGTTACAGTTAGTTAATGACATTTTCCTGTATAAAAGACAAAAAGCCAATAACATTTGCTCTCTACCATGAGGTAGAAGGAGCGGGTTAAAAGGGAAAAAGTCTCGACTCTGCAATATCGTGAGTGGCAGAGATATGTTTTTGTTTGTCACATAAAAATGCTATAAAAGGACAAGACCTTTCGATGGTTGCCATGTGATTAAAGCTCTTCCTTCGACATAGAAGCTAACGTTTGTGGACATGACATCCTGATCTGAGGACACGAATTATGTGATGATGACTACCGAGAGAGCAACACTTCTTTCTTTTGATGTAGATGGGGATCTGAGGAAAGTCTTTGTAGAGATAAAGAAGCCCATTTTTCCATGGTCTGTTGGTCTGGTAGTCTCTCACACAATGATAATGTCTTCGGCAGTACATTATAATCGATCTGGTATAGAATTTTAAATTATTGTCGAACATCAGCATTAAGTCGAATATTAATTGGATATTCTATTTTTTTTAAAGAAAAGATAAACGTTATGTTATATTTTGTTCTATCTTTTCTATCTGTTTTAATATGAAATATTTTTGCATTATACATTTGTATGTAGCACTGATCAGATAATATTAACAATAACACTCAAAATGTTAACAAAACGGTGATCGAGGAGTCTTGCCTTTTCGTTCAAGTCAAATATTGTTAACATATATTTTGTATGGATGCAGTATGAAGATATATCGCTACTTTGCCATGGATATGAATTATAAATATATGTAAAAAAAAAAATATGATCTAAGAAAAAATAACAAATGAAAACATTACATTTGTTCATATTTACATATACTTTTCAAAGCGTTATATAAAAATAATTTCATTTTTTAGCTACCACTTATCAAACTGAATCAGAAAAATCCACTTGTATTTCAGTATTGATGTTTCCCAATTGCCTGTATGGCTTGGTTATTGTAAATTTATGCTTATTTTTTAATTACGGCTTATCGGTTTTCGATATTTTATCGTCCGGATGATAAGATATAAAGAGATATTTCTCTGTTATGCTGC
The DNA here is from genome assembly GCF_902652985.1 of Pecten maximus. Classification (NCBI taxonomy): domain Eukaryota; kingdom Metazoa; phylum Mollusca; class Bivalvia; order Pectinida; family Pectinidae; genus Pecten; species Pecten maximus. The sequence continues at coordinate 29,223,820 of NC_047025.1, forward strand.
ATTGGAAAAATATACTGCATTCCCATTTATTCTGAAAAAAAATGCATTGAAGTTGTGTTGGAAAAAACAAACTTGTTTCAGTAACAAATGTAAAATTATTTCTTATATTGACTAAAACAAATGCGATGTAGTTTTAAATCAAATAAATCTAGATTTGTTACAATATAAATTAACAGTTAAAGTAAGAGTACATTATTACAGAAATTAAAGACCGTCTAAATTTTTGATAGAAGAAAACTTCCTTGTCACAAAATTGCTCAGACATTACATCACAAATATTAGTGTTTTCTAAAAAGCTTATAACATATCTCTACTTAAATTTTGAATGAAAATCTATCGGACCTCATTCTTTTTTTTACAAATGGAACAAAATATGAAAGTGTTAGGGAGTCATCATTGGGACAAATCATGGATGTGATACTTTTTACAGGACATTAATTAACAATAAATATTCTAGACATGTTAGTATATTTATTGAGTATTTTATTCCTATTTCCTGGAAACACACTCCTGACACACAAAGTGTAGAAAGTATAAACAGTGAATAATGAAGTGTAAATATGTGGGAATCTCTCGTGACCTTTTGTTGCGTGCTATGCCCACGACCCGTTAGGATTATAACATTATTGCTCTTTCATGTTGAGGGTTGCTACTTCTCATATGGAACGGCTCCAACCTGCAATCTATGACCGGCGTCGGGTCCTATTATCGCTACAAATGTTTGAGTACCTCAGCCTCTAATATTAAAGTATGGTTAGATTGCACTTTTAAAAATCAATGTGTACACAATGACTTATGTCATAAATTTATTTTTTTATCCCTGTTACATTTAATCGTGTCAACAATGCTGACAACATCGACAAAACACTCCGGAATTAAAGTAAATGTTCTGTCTGAAGCATAAAATCAAATGTATGTACCCGTATTGGTACAAGGCCATCAAATTGCTTTAGTCGTTAATCATTTGATGGAACCTCATATTTGTAATCTTTGTCTTGTTTTTTATTCTTATTTTTTTGAAAACTTATTTCTTATGTCATTATCGCGTTTTGGCGTGTGAAGGAGAGAGTACGCAAGCTCGAATCAAAACCTTAACACACACACACACACACACACACACACACACATAAATATAAGTTTCTTTTTAATTATGGTCATCGAAATGTATATGATCATCACCCCTTACAGGTTATGAGAAGACAGTGGTTATCCTTACCTTCGCCTGACTACGTTAATAATTTTCCACAGAAAACATCTGAATTAATCAACTATTTTAAGAAAAGACATGCTATGTTTATCTTGATGAATATGCTTCTTATTAAATTATTTCATGAATATTTACAATGTCAATATTGGCTTCCAAATATGTTGAACTATAGCAGACTTTATCAGAATTTTTCATTGATATTTATTTCACTTTTAGATAGGCAAAATGGGAAATAATGATAGTATAATCATCATGTTTATATATACAGGGTTTGTCACGTGTCATAGTGGTAGAAATATTGACTACAGGTTTATATATTTGTCTGTTTGGAAGCATACAATTACTTATTGTGTATTGTTATTGTATTTCATACATTCTAACTGTTCTTTCCTGTCAAAATAATCATAAAAACAATACTAATCGGCTTTTATTAACAGCTGTAGTTTGCCTGTTTCAATTTTTTGCTCAAAGAACGAAGATTTTATTTTCAAACCAGATGTATGTATATTGTTCTTTTTAAAATTCACGTTAAGAAAATGGTCTAAGTTGTTTCAATATAGTTTACAAACAGTGTCTTTTAATGCGTAGGCAGCATTCAGTAGTAACAGGATAAAACTTAAGCAATTATTATCAACATATAAAGGAAATTTTAATAAACATACGTCTGAGTTAAATGTCACTGTGACCTATATTACCAAATGTCATTGAGCTTTATCAGGTGCAGATTTCAGGTGAAACGCAATTGTACTAATATTTGAAAAAACTACCCACATGTTTTTATTGAGGAGAGCGATGGAATCTCAGTTGGTTGAACATTTTAGTTCTTTATTTTCGGTTCTATTGTTAATTGTAAAATAATTGTTAAATCAGCTTTATTGGAAAATGTATTGTAACTTATATGTCTGATGAATAAAATTTAATTTTGATAGTTACAAAATTCAAAAACATAAAACACGTTTTCGAGGATAAAACAATGATGTAAAAATGAGGTTTTATTAGAAAGGACGCATTTTTAATTATAAAATGGATTATATTTTTATGTTAAAAAAAATAAAAGATCATTTCAGTATTAACTTTATATGTTTGTGTTATGTAGCTATAACACAATAAAGGCAGTGTACTCAAATTAAATAGCGAACCGTGTTATAGCTCCATAACGTTACCAACCGCGATGCCATTTTGTACGTTTTAGGCTATTAAAATATATTTTAAGCCAATAAGAATGCTTGTTACATGCTGGATTAAATCATGTAGATACATAACAATATATCTTACATATGTATGTTGTATACATGTATTTATCTATGTATTAAACAGTTTTCCTATCTCATAAGTAGTTATCTACATAACATCGTCATATCGTATTATGTCCAATTCAGTTTCTCTTTAATACATAATAATCCTGTGAAGTACAATTATGATTTCATGTGTATCGCCGTTAATGTAGGTACCAGTATTGTTTTTTATGAGTTTGTTTGCTACACTGGTGCATTGATATAATTTCCGTCTACAATAATTTTGATTTAATTACTGTAACGTTGGTTACTTTAACTACTAATTCACTAATCAAAGAACGTAACCGAACGTTTTATTTATAATTATCCATTAATTTTTTAGCATTAGATTCTTTCATTTAAACTAAATTCATTATAAACATTATCTGAAAACTAAAGCCAAATGATTTATATAAAGTTAAAGATACATAAAATAAAAATAACGTCAGAAAAGCAACTTTGATTTAAATAATTTTATTTTTATCACATTTTATTAAACCCATCATCGCATCCATATATCTCATAGACAACACATCCGAACAATATCTCATTTCAACACAATACGTTTGAAATGATCTCATTGTCATTGTCATTGTTCGAACTTGAATGTTTCACTTTTATCCTTGTGACACCACACGCTTCTCCTGACCGTCCTAATATTTACAATAGCTCGTCCTATTCACCGTAAGGATGGAAGGCCATAATAAAACTAATAATTAGTCTCAGTACAAACGGTTACATACAGACCACTGTTATTCCGGCGAGCACGAACCGTCATAGAAACGACCGTGCATAGGCACGTGTCTTAGAGATCACACGAGAAAGAACGTCATTTATTGCACAGAGTGCCATTCGTGGCTATTTATCCAACATCATTATTCGCGTCTCAACCAACATTTAGCAATTATTAGCTATAAGGGAACGTGGGACTATTGAGAGAGTGCTTTATTCATGGGTCTATATGAATTCTCGCAGGTGACAGCGGACATTGAGCGAAGATGAGACCTCTTATGGTTTAGATGGTATTATTTCTATCTTAATGTTTGCCCCATCGTTTAATTAGGATAACAGTTAAACATGCGCCTCGGACCATACCGGTAAATAATGGTAACAACCAAATGCGACAACACAGTGCGTGCCCACGGGAGCACTTACGGCTGTGCAACCACGCCAGTACAGGAAATGAATCTGATTTGCTATATCGATAAGAATAAAAATCAGAGATAATCCAAAATATCCATACGAAATGTTCATCCCAATCGCAGGGTAAGACTGCGTGTATGGGCATTACAAACACAAGGCACGTTGTTATATAAAAGCGGATACGATCTCTGTAATCGGAAGAAGTCTAAACTCGACTTTTTATTCTTTCCAGTTGAGAAATCCAATTTTCTATCTGTCAGACTCAACGATACTAAATGAACTCACTCAAGAAGGAAGAAATTACTAGCGGAATAGCGTCTCCGGACCAACTTCCTTCCGTCGTCGATTCTAGCAACTGTTGTGAAAATGGAATTGATCGTGCACATCTCATAGATCATTCGTTCATACTCTATATTTCATCTGTACATTAGAAAAAGACATTTCCTTCGATTAATTTATTACGTCTCTAGATTTATCATAGTAAAAATAATCAATAGCTTACTAGACTGATCTTAACCCGTTAGAGTTCTTGACGTATCACTTAATTATAGCTCCCATCTTGCCCCTACTGCAAGGGTGAGGAGTGCCGACACACACTCCTTATAGACGATGGCACTGGACAGCGACAACCGATTTCATCAATAACGTTTTGAAGGGGAAAGAAAAGCATTGCCCTTCACAACAGGGAACATTGGTCTGGTCTTTTGCCATCAACTCAGCAAATGGCACAACTCACAGAAACGTATGCTACTTAGTACGGCAGGACTTAACAGGCCTGTCCAAACACACGGCATATTCTGGCAATATATCAATATTGCAAGTTACTTGTCCTCTTCGCTCAATCTGTGAAAACAGACGAACATCACAGCCATGGAATGCTAACGGAGAAAGTTGTTTGTTCTCACTTTTAAACGAAGAAATTGTTTTCTTCTGTCAAGGAGTTGATCTTTCATTGAAAGCATTTTTTTCATGAAAATGGAATGCCTTTTAAGTCAGTGCACGTGTTTTTCATGAGTAATATGAACCCAGATGTGGTGTCATGTGTGAGGTGTGGTGCGCCATGTGGTGGTTTGGAATGTTAGGGTAAAGGTTTGGACTGGGCGCTGACCAGTATCCTGATGGGGGGCCAAACAAACTGTGAGCACTTGAGGTCGGCATTGGAGGATGAGCATTCATGAAGTTGAGCTTTGTATTATGGTGATAACTTGACATGAAGAAGTCCTGTTGGTATTTATAAGACGTTGGGTCGGCTGTGGCCGGCTGCATAGCTTGTGCTAAACCAGCAAAGTCAAATTTATATGCATATCTCTTGCCGTGTACCTTTGTCATAATGTTTTTGTCGTAGTAGTATCTGAGCGCCCGACTCAGTTTGTCATAGTTCATGTTAGGTTTACTCTTCCTCTCCCCCCAGCGTCGGGCCACCTCGTCCGGGTCGACCAGCTTGAACTCGCCATTGGTTCCCTCCCATGTGATACAGTTTGACAGACTACTGTCGGATAGTAATTCTAAGAGGAACTGCCACAACTGAATTTGTCCACTCCCTGAAAAACACCATTTAAGTATAACTTAGTCAGAGAATTATCAAAATGTGTAAATTTATCGATGCCTAAAATATCTTTTATATTTCAAAGTAATTTGATATATATGTATTCTAACTACACGATAATACATATTTGTTTGGAAAAGATAGATTATATGGGTAAATGTCTCATGAATTCTAGCAAAAATGAACAAAATAATAAGTACAGTTTTTTTTTGTCTTAGAGTAGTCTAACCCGGTACACAGATTTTTTACACTAGGTTCATTACAACACAAGGTAGGTATATAACAGGTACACTCCGACTTAATTAAACTTTATTTCTATTTTAAATTCAACTTCGACATGTTGTTAAAAGCAACCGATGCAAAGATTGAAAAAAATTAAAGCAGTTTAGTGTTTATCCTACCTTTCATGCTATAAACAGACACATTTAAGTAAATTCAAATTATTCTCCTTTTGGGTTCCACTACTCAGAGAACTATTAAAGGGTTGGGTCACTGTGTGCGCGACACTTCAGAACATTAGTCGGAAAAGAAAAATAATATCTTTAACCAGAACAAATATTTTCTCGGACGAATAAATTTTAACCAACAAAAGGATGTATTTGTTACAGATAGTATTACGTCTCTTTAATGGTTTTACAAAGAGGGATTGAACGTCCATATGGCTGTGTATTGATTGGCTGTCTGACTCGACGTCTACCCCAGGGGAGCGAATGGATGACCCCGCCAGTGTTATCGCGGCGTATCAATTGTTTAACGGTGTCTACACCTGTAAATGCCACAGTCAACCGATACACCCCGGCTCAGGTGGAATTTTGACGCGGAGAGAAACAGATGTTTGCTTTAACATTCAATATAGCTGAAATCTTGTACAAATCTCGGATATTTCTAAACTGGTAACGTTATATAGCATCCGGAATCCGGTCGGTAAATTCGATAACTTCTACTGTAATTAACTGGGTAATTTAGAAATAATTTTCTCATTGCCAATAGGGAAAATGTTGAAAATGAAATTCGGAAATTATTTACCGATAATGAAATGAGAATTAGGAAACCTTTAGGCACATTCATGACTTATTGGTGTGGGATGCTGATTTCGTTGCTAGGTCTTTCCGGAAATTTACCAAATTATCCCCGCCGCCCGGTTTGTGCATTAAAATGCTCAATTACATCTGCGAGATATTGACAAAAAGATCAGATACCTATGTAGAACAGAAGGCGACGTTAGAAAACAGAAAACCCATATCCATATGGTCGTTTTACACTTAAAATTAATTCTACTTTTTACTGAATACTACAACAGTATGGTGTGTATATAATATTATTAGCTTGATTTTTGTGAGCTAATTTATTAGTTTAACTCTATTTCGGATTTCTTCCCGAGTAAACAGACAGGTACTTCCTAACTTAACTTAACATATTGTAACTAATAACAAATGTAAAACAGTTAACAAAGCATGACCAACTTACATTTTATAGTTTATGTACATTTATTTTCATTAAGGCCATTTAATCAATTTATAGGTCAATATTTAATAATCATAGTCTTACTGTATGGTGTTGTTTTAAATTAACAATTCGACACATACAGTATCTATTTATATGATTATAGAAATGTTTTAAGGTGATATTTACTTTAATACAAGCTGTACAAATGTTTTAAAACAGCAATACTAAGAAGTGTTCAGTATATTCTTATGACTATTATTCCTTGAATCTGTTTTTTGTTATATTTAGTAGCTATGGATAACATACTAATAATCCTTATTACAAGTAATATCATTACAACAATGAAAACTGATAATCTGACTGTAAAATCCAAAACACGAAAAACAAAATAGAATTAAGTCACAGTAAAAAGTAATTTTTAGAAACAGAACATTAATTTGTAAATTTCCTACGTGTAGTACGAAATAAGCCTGTCCGTATTATATTCCTTTTATATTGTATTGATAATGACAATACATATATATATATAAACATTCACAATTTGGAATACCGACTAGGACAAATATTGATTTAATTTTATCAAGCTAACTTATGATATCAATAGATATATAAAACAAGATATTCCATTAAATGTTTTTTATGGTATTTTCATCAGACTCGGCGTGAACATATTTATTGTTATATATATATATATATATATAACAAATTGTTTGCATTCGTCCTGTTTCTTGCATATTTTATAACATTTACCAGGTTTGCATTAGTAAAACGATGTATAAGACTATAAATACCTTGCGGACGCCAGGACGAGTATGGAACCTCAAAGCCAGGCTTACTTATAGCAGATATTGAATTTGGATGAGGGTAACCTACAAAATAAAATACACGTTATGATAATTTAAATGTCAGCAGTCTTAACGCCTAAATAGCGGGCTTAGAGGTAATTAACAATTTACTAAATATATGTTATTTAGGATTTATTATTAGGCATCCCGTTTACAATTTCTAAGACATGTTAATGAAATTTGGACTGAAAACGAATACATCCGACAACAACAAAAATAGCATTTGGAATAAAACAATTAATAACTTCCCGTTCTACTATTAAAAATTACAACATCGGCACAAAGACAAACTCATACATATGATGTTACTCCCAAAATAATTATCAATAAGTCATCGTATTTTATATAAGCAACATAAACTATTTTTATAATTTAATACAAGCATACATATCTCGCTTACAAAATAATTAAGTATTTCTGCAATGATTAATCAAATTGGATTTTTGTTACTACATTAATTAAGGAACAGTACATTCCATACAATGGACATACCGTTTTACCTAATGATTAGTACATTCGTAACTCAGAGAAAAGTTTTGATGTTCGAAGTATAATACAATAATCATATTTTGTTGGTTATATGTGTGTTCAGTTTTATTGTTAGCCGCCTACAGAGCATTGAATTATAACACTATTAATGTAACTATTAATGTACAACAATGACCCAGTTTGCAGTGATTTACATAAACATACTTTCTATTTGATTTGGAAGCGTTCTCCCTGTATAAGAGCAAAGCTAATGACTTATGTTGGAAGAACAGATAAATCTTTTAGAGTTAAAGCCTTCTGATGCCACTCTTATCCCAGTAACTGATAAGAGAACAATGCCAAGCACTGTCTTTTATACTACTCAATAGTCTCGGGGATTTTATTTTACAGGATAAACATATCGGGTGGTAGTGAATTTTGGCCGGACATGCACGAGTTAATCATGTACGATGTTTAACAAAAATAAAATATTGGTAATTATTATTCTATTCTTATTTATCTAAATTAATATGTATTAGTGATCTTAGTGACTTTCTGAACAAAGTCAATCAAGCAGGTATAACGACTATATTCAATGTAGTTATGGGATGGCGAATAGTAAAAGTTACGTATATTATTGACAGGTATTGTAGTCGCACCATGTTGACAGTTCCCTTAGATATTGATAAGTATTGGAAGTCTTTTTTCAAACTATACATATCATATTTAAACACATGAGTGATTAGAATAAAAATGAAATTTACTAGTATACATCAAACATCATATTTGTTCTAATTCAAATACATTAAATCCTTACTCATACCAAGATGGATCTAACAAATTATTTTCAATTGCCGCTATGACTTAAATGATATAGCATTCATACTCGAGCCTGAGTTGTCATTTAGTGAAGAAGAATATATAAAGAATACCAGGACAGCGCTGTTGATACCCCTACAGGTAGGTAAACATTTCTCATTGTGTCAACTGGATAGGTTAATCACATGCTTGACTGCGTGAACGAGTGTATACAACAGTGATGTAACGGTTCGGGGAATTTAAATATAATGTATTTACTTACACATCTTCCGTAAATATTATAGACTTCATGACACGTTTACAATAGTAAAACAACATTCGACGACATAGCATTATCCAGTAAGCAAATCATAGAAGAAATTTTGCTTTATTCATTAATTCTATCGATTATGGTACCCGGTCACTTATTCCTGCAAATAACCTATACAAATGTGTTTGATGTCAGTAAATGTCGAAACTAATAGTATATTTCATGGCTCTCAGATCTATCTAAGAAATGATATATCTTATGAAATTGGCCTGATCACAAAATCGAAATAAAAAAATAGTCCAATACATAAGTTATATAAGCAGCCGTAAGTATCAGGGAAGAGTGACTTGATAAATACAGTCTTACATATACATCGGTAGTATGTATGAATAAATATTGTATCTAACAGTGCTACGCTAATGTTTATATATCTAAGCATCAAATAAAATTTCGGCGAAAATTGAAAATCATTTAAGTATAATATCAATTGCAACATATATATATGAACTCATGTTATTTACATCAACCTGTGTATATAAATAAATAATTCACTGATACAAATGTAGCTATTGTCAGGTAACTTTACCGTAGGGATTTTTATATCAATGTCGCGTAATTAGCATTAAAGAAGGCATCTGTCAATACAAATCGATTTAGTGTCAATCGAATCGATGGGCTTTTCTGTTAGCCTTTTTAAATGGTGATAATGTGTGATCAGGTCAAATAATTCCAATTTTATAACACATGTGACACCAACATTTTAAAGAATACACCCAGTACTTTTACTAACACGAACCATCAGATACCGTGAGTCAACAATAAAGGCCTTTCACCACTTAATATTTTACAATAGATCTTATTCTGCTACAAGTCATAGTCACATATTATTGATAGCAAAAAAGTAACAGCGATTCCAATTTAACTAGTGATTACATTAAATGTGTATGCAATGTATGACGAGGATATTTCATTTATTGTAATAGCGATAAGTGAACGGAATAAATTTCGAAGAAAAAGTAAATATCTGGTATATCATCAAACGAAAGAGGTAAAACAAAGAAAACGACAAAGTTAATCAATATAAATCAATATAAATTATCTTTATAAAGCAACAAATTAACTATTGATACACGAATAAAAAATAATAACAGCATATTATTTCATGACCGTAAAATAGTTAATACAAACATTCCCAATTCTCTATTAAAATTTCTGTGCCTATATTTCTCTGTAAATGTACTTAAAACACACAAGATATATCAATGTAATAATAATTAAGATTAAGAGTGCCTACCTGGACTTTGCGGGCTCGACTGTGGGGACCATGCCGTTTTCCCATAGGACGGATCTGTAAGGAACGAAAAGATAATATAAAATTTGTGACGCACTTTTTAACATGCACGATATTATGTTATTATATCAATATCAACTGATCTATTACTTAAACGTGGAAAAATGCATTGAAATATATACATGTATGGTAAGTATTCTATACAAAAATTAATGAATGATCATCATAAAGAAAAACTTTTTTGTCTTAAAACATGATTATTTAAATAAAAGTAACAGAGGCGCAATGTGAAGATTTATCGTAAAAGTAGAAGCGATACTGGAAGCAGTAATTCGTCTCAATAAAGACGTCCTTTCTTCTGACAATGTGAAATATAGATTTGAAAAAAGCTGAACATTTTACAACCGAAATCATTCAATCTTCGTACTGATAAAAACAATGGCAAATTTGAAAGAAGACTTTAGCTGAAAGAAACCTCTGAATAAATCTTCATCACGCGAATCTTTAACTAGATAGGATAAGTTTGTAATTTATATCAAAACCTACTGCTTGTAATTGACAATTTAATCATAAATTAGATAATTTTGAATATATCTTTTTTACTTAGGAAATATTGAAATAATATTTCCATCCACGCGTCCAAACATCCGTAAATCAAAAAAAGTTTGGTAAAAAAAACTCGTCACATAATCTTTTTATAAGTTTTTGTTTCCATTACCGTTTATCTGTCAAGCTAGAGTAAGTCTACACAATACGATTCAATTCAACCATTCAATGATATATGTCCATCACAATGTATACGATTCAATGATATATTTACAAGCGCCATCCGGAACGGGATGTTAAAGGAAGGAACCGAGCCTCACGCTTCCCTTAACATCCCACTACCTCATTACACTGTTAACCGGGACAATTCCCGGATATCCCTTGCTACCTACCCGGGAACACCATTCCCGGAAGTGCTGGGAAACTACACGTTCGGTAATAATCTTGCTGTTTTAAGCTCTGCATTTGTTAAGCTTCTTAAACACAGATTTCAATTCCAGAGTCAGGATATGGTTGTGATGTTTCTTTTGGCACCGGTGGTTCTACAGCTATCCAATTATCGTTTTCCTCAATCGCGTTTCCGAAATGCGTTGCTGACAATTTCCCTGAGCGGAACTTTCCCCACTATCAGTACAGTGTCGAAGAGCCGTTCTGTAACTTTGGGGAAGGAAGCTTTCATATGTGGATTTTAAATAAGTTCCGAAAGGATGGCGAATAATGTGTACAAACTCGCATTGATTTATTGTAGTCGATATTTATACAAAAGTCTTCTTTAATAGCGCAGCAATCACGTCGCCCAATCAGGAATTCATTAAGTAGGCGGAGCCTAGTGGAGGGGCGGGCGTCAGATGTCGTGTTATTCTTGTTCGACCTGTCAATAACTAGTCGCGAGAAATTGATCACGCCATGACACGACAACACGTGCGCGCGTGTTTACATTTTTGTCGGCATTAACAGAGTGACATGGAATCGCGTGGTATTCACATCTCGAGGACTACTACGAACAGTTTATTTGGAAGGAAATGGCGGAGATAATTTTAGGGTGCATTTCATTCCGTTTATTCTCCGTCGCACTTTAGCATTCGATTAGACAATATAAAAGGGACACACTATATATAAGGAATCGGCCTAAGCATATATCAGTGTGTGCTCTCAAGTCAACTGGTTTCCTCTTGGTAAAAGATCAGTTTTTTGTTATACTGTTATGACTAGATTCTTGTTCTGTCGATATTATTATGCATATATAATTAAACATCAAAATTATTCTTTACGGACGTAACACTAAATCGAACGAGTATTGATTATTTCGTTGGGAATATGCTTTGTTTTATAGTTTAAACATACATGTTTGAATCATACAAAAATACTATATCAGCTCTTTGGAAAGTTAGTCCATATCCATCGTGCTCGGAATTTTATAATAATATGATTTATAAAAGTTATATTCCGAATTAAGAAAAAAAAAAAAACAACAACAACAAAATCGAGAGTTTGAATTAACCTGCAAGATAGTTTAATACATAATCTTGAAGCTATTACAAAAAGTTTAATTTGCACAAAATAGTGTTATAAAAGACATACTTTTAAGTTTGTAAAATTTTGTTCGGTACTTTCACATCCGTAAGCCCTCTCATGTTTGTTGACATTTTTCTTTGTACTTTGATTTGATACAAATTATACCACCTTATGATAACACTAATATAACCATCAAAGGATATGTGTTAAGACGAAACTTTGACGTTACTGAAAGGAATGATTCACTAGGGACTGGTTACACTCATTATAATTTATTTACTTCGGCTTTTCGTTAGATTTGTAGCTTTCGTCTTTAAAGGACATAATCAAAAATAAACTATAGGTCCTGAGCGGGTTCGTTAGATACCCGCATGAGTTTGTGACGGGGAAGTACATTGTTTGCACTCCTAAGTCACTGTTTGTATTCATGTTCATTTAAACGCACCCTGAGGTATTGTGATAGCAGTGGTGACAGGAATAGTGTGGTGAGAAATCTCACAGTTAAGTGATATTTATTACCGAGTCGGAGTAATTGATTTCAACAATAAAGTGAAACATGTAATGACAGTTGTTACCGCCCATAATACATAGAACACTGTTTTGTTATTCTCCGATAAAAAAAACCCAAGACACTTAATATCAGAAAATAGTGTATTTGTCTTCACTTCATGATAGTGGATGCTTTATATAGGCAATTCTAGTTGTAGAAATTAAAATATATGTATACCACAATGATAATGATCAACATTTTCATGTCGAAACAAAACCCTTTAAACAGCACATTTAATGTGTCTATAACCAATGCCGTTATAATTCAAAACGTTTTCGTGAAAATAATGTACTTTGTCGACATTTGAAAACGTCAGATGAAGCAATGCATCAAATAAAGTATATCTGTAGATACTAAACTACATTATGAGATAGGAATAAACATCTTAATGCTAAATGTCACGTCAGAACATTAGAGACAATCAATACAATATAAAGTTCGAGCGTGATATTACAGGAGAGTAGTTAAGATATTACGTGTGGTGAGAGTCTCTTCGTGTGATTGCTCCTACGTGTAACGACTACTATAGATATTGTCACTATGATGTTCAATTCGATTTTGTTCACATTAATAATGCCAAATGATATCAATATTTGAGATAACATTGACAGGTATGAGCGATATACAAAGAATACCAAACAGATTTAAACCGATTTGCTGTAAAACAATTTTAATGTTTTAACATTTATGCTTAGCTGTTAGTAACATACCACCAAATAAGAAAAGGCAATTCATTCTTTTAGGTTTGATGAAGTCCTTTTGATAATTTTGTTATATGAATTATCATTCTGTAATGTTGATGTCTTTTCTATTTAAAACAATTAGAATATACATTGTATATAATAGATTGAAATGGTACCTACAAAAGTTGCCTATGTAAACGTTCTATCGGAAAAGTTTTAAGAAATATAAGTTACATATCGTATTTGGGGACCAATCCTCGAATGACTGCAAAGAGAAACATTTGCCAATTATCTGACAAATAATCCAAAAATAATTCAATAATAATCCTAAACAAAGCTATTTAAGCATTAAGCTTCAGTACTGATTAATTGTATTCTTTGGATGCTTTATAGTCCGGTCATAGTTTCTATAACTAAATCAATAAAGGCATTGGCTAGTCACCTGTATATCATTTGTTCATCGACACACAAATATGTGAACAACATCTTTATAAAAAATGCTATAAGTTAACCATTTAATGCCAAACGATGAACACAATTGCGCCATACAGCTGTTAAAAGTTCCTAAGTGATGCTTGGAGGAAATCCAAAACAGGCAAAAACAAGCAAAAAACTAAATAGGAAGAAAATATTTTACAATACCGTTAAATATTGTCGAGCTGCAAAACAGTTTTGTACATTTTAAAAATAGGAGCATAGACACAGAAGGAAAGGCTTCTCGACATTACATGTCTACGTTTTAAACTACTAAGTTACATGTTTAACTTAATTTCTCTCCAATTATCTGACATATCAGTCATTTGTTAACTCCAATGTAAATGTTCTATAGTCAAAAGAGATGAGACTTACCTAGCCAGAACCACACAATAGTAGAGGATTTAGATTGGAGAGATATGACACAGAAATATTTCAACACGTCTGAATTCTTCTGGGAAATAATTTTGCTGTATTTATTGAGGTTTTATTCATACAATGGCTATGATTGAGATATTTGTCCGAACTATCTAGCATCTAACTGAATAAATAAATTCATAGATATGTTTGTCTCTAGTATTTTCAAAGATACGTACACAATATCATTTATAATCACTTTTCCTTCAAAAATCAACATCAACTTTCCTTTCTGAGTAGTAACATACCAGTTCATGAGGATTCACACGGCAGGGTTTGTTCGTCCTGAAATCTTCTATCATTGATTATTGTACAAAAGACCCGAACGATATTAGCACCTTTCAATACAAATTGAGAGCAAAAAAAAAAAAGAAAAAAAAAAAAAGCTGTTTCGTCCTCAAAAAGGACATAAAGTTTTGATACCTATGAAGCGACTGAATTGAAAATAGAATAGGCCAAACGTGATGTCAAACTCTAAATGGGGAATGCATCTCTCCATTTAGATTTTCAAAAAATAAATTTCATATTTTTGAACCATGAATTTCAAAAGAAAAGTACATGTACATGTTTATACTTTGAACCGTGTCACTATTCGAATGAATTAGAACGAGACATACAGGTTACGTTTCACTAGTACTGTCGATCACCCGCAATCTCTAAGGATTGTATTAATGACACACAAGACATTAATACCTTTCAATACAAATTGAGAATAGGCTACAGAAATGCCCAGACGAATTTAATTGACTCATACAGCTAGGAGAAATGACCTAGTTTTTAATCAATTAGAATTCAATACCTATCACAGAAAAAAACATCTATTCACACTGTGTTCTAACCTTTATGTATTTAACGGATGTTATGCTAGACACCGTAGCGGGTGTTATATGTAGCAAGGAAAACACCTTCCGGTATAGCTGGTTTCCTCTCCGGAGAGGGTTCAGATGTGATTATCTAGAAAAATAATTTCTTCTTATCCTTCTGTATTGCATTCATCTTTTTGTAACAGTTTTAAATCCATTAAAACCATTTCCATATATTTGTTCCGCATTTCCTCATTGACACAATGCTAAGAGGCAGTTGCCACCATACGCCTATAACACCCAGTGCCTCAGGCTATAACACCCAGTGGGTCATCTGACATTAAAAAAAGCGTTGTTTTTTTTGTTTTTGTTTTTTTTTGTTTAGTTTTTTTCAAAGTTGACGAAAATGGTAAGACAATGTAAATATAAGTATTGAACAGTGGTTTTAATGTTGTTATAGTCGATATGGCAGCAAGATGTATGGTGGGCAAATGTAACATGGAAACCCTCACGGGTTCCCATGCCATTTGCCCACCATACATCTTGCTGTCATATCGACAATAACAACATTAAAACAACTGTTCATTGCTTAAATGTACATGACTTGATTATTATTCCATGGAATACTCCATTTCGGCGTAACAAACAGTACTGTGGTAACATCACTGAATGCCAAAAACAATACAGCTGTAATATATATGTTATAACAAACATAGTATACAAGTAACTCGTTCTTAATAAATCTGGCCTACTGGAATAATCCATAATTTCCTTTTATACAAAAATCAAGTTTCAGATCCTCTCTAAATGCTACATAATATAAACAATATAATGTTTCGTACATATTGAATGTATTTTGGATATAAAAGCGTTTGACATTTGAAAAAAAGAAATGTACGATAACCTGAACTATTATGGTTAGTTTTGTAAGTATTGAAAATAGACATACGAGTACTATTATGTAATATATAGTTGTGTTTATGTGTCAGACTCAACGTACAATATAAAGAGTCTTACCGGACCTTTAAATCATACATCGAAGATTTTACTAATGTAAACTTTAATATGACGATTACGCATATGTTTATCAAAGGAAAACATCCTTTGATGGAAAACATCCTTGACGAGGATAGTTTTTACTGCCAAGTAATACAACACTCAAAAGTCTTGGTATTATGTTTGTAATCGATAAATCGTTCATTGGTCTCGCTTTTCTAATGTCCACATGTGTTGCGCACATCGTTCAAACCAAACTTTATATAACATGGAGCTTTCATACAATTGTGTAAATAGTACTCGTTGATTTTTTTTTTTTTTTTTTTTTTATTTTCTCGCACATTTTAATATGAAATTGTTATAAATGGCCAATTCACATGCAATTCCAGTTTCACAGCTGAGAAAGCTTTTAATGTTTGTATATTTACAGGTATGTCGACTTCTTATCTATCCAATGATATAGGGAAAGGCTTGTAGGATCGTATTTTAATGTACAGAATACCATCCAGTTAGATTGCGTTTGTTACAAACCCAAACTGAGCAGTAACCTTAGGATATTGTTATAAAGATGCACTGGTGAGTTAAAATTCAATATCAGTTATTTTCAATCAGTTACGATAAAAACTAAATACAAATAGCTGACATTGGTGTTGGTAAGCAGCATTATTACCGTATTGTTTTGTAGGAAAGTTTGTTTTTTCTTTCTAAATTATGCCGTTTTCTCTTATTATTTCCGTGTCTCTTATTCACGTTTGTTGATTTTTAAATTGTTGTTGCGTATCTAGTTTAATTTATGCAAAAGTACGCTTCATTCTCTGGTAATTTGAATAAAAGTGAAGAACAACAAAAAGACCCTTCAATTTTCTTTGATATCAACTTAACAGCATTAGACTTTGAGCTTACGCAGCTTTCAGACCGAATAGTAATCAAAAATTTATCAAGCACATTTTATCATTTTTATCAAATAACAGGAATTTTCCGATAAATTGAAGGACATATCAATATAGCATTGTGATATTATGCACTGTTGATTGTGGAAGTTCTATTACTCGCCCTGTGATTGACGCATCAGCTAATACCTGTTAGATATAAATAATGATAGTTAACGCGATGACCGAGAGAGAACGCGTCGAAACATAAAATATTTTATACTTGCTTTGTTATAAAAAATATACATCCGGCATCAAATTTCATACCAATGATGCCAATTTCCTGTCTTCATTTAATTATTTATATAGGTTTTTAAATAACGACCAGAGAACGATTATAAATTGCTCGTAATTGAATGTTTTATATAACCAAATCAAGTGCGAAGCTCATATCTTTTAAACAATGACCATCAAACATATCCCAAACAATGCCGTATTTTCTCCAAAGCAACGTAAAATGCACGTTCTACGCAGAATTCGCGTGCAACGTACACCTGCTTTAGCGGGCACGTTTCGCCGCCATTATTCAATGCATGCACATAACATCACAGGTCACGTGGCCACGTGCGGAGCATGTCAATATTTGCATGCTAATTAGCTGCAGTCCGAAAGATGAAGAAATCCGTATTGAGTTTCCTAGTTCATCATGCAGAAACTACAGGGGATCGTTAGCGGGAGGTGTCTGCACTTGTAATTCATGATGAGTACGACCGAAAAATGAATTTTATAAAAATAATAACGCGTCTCCCTTCGACTTTCGTCAACCATTAGTTAATGCCACGTGTCATTCAAAATAATAAATGCTCCCTAATTTTACAATATTCTGTTATTCAGCACTGCCATGTTTCATAACTGTAATTTTCACATGAATTTTAAAAACACAAACGTGTATCGACAAACAGATCCTCTTCTGAACTCGGAATGTAATTAGGATTTAATTTGGGGAGTTTACAGCCGCTTTTTGTCACTAACATTATCGCCTCAATGTGTTCGTCGTTCTTTATGAGGACGATAAACAATTATAGCCACTAATTAAAAGTTACTGAGTTATTACGAGACACCTTATATTGAAGGGATGTGATTTACTTAACAGTTATTTAGACTTTGATGTATGATCCTAACAGCTGATTGGTCCTTGATATACCCATTACCTTTATACAGATCACTCCTTATAAAACTACATGTACTTTTAAATCTGAAATAATGAGAATGAGTAACAGCTAATACCTCATTTTTCTGCAGGTTTCACAAAATATACAGCGTTTTTTATTCTATTATTATGATGTAAATGTTCCGTCAGAATGCAGATGTTACCCCCGCAATGTGGTATTCATGGTTTACTCCAGAACCTAAGGTATAAAATAGGGTAAAATGGTCTCCGTCATGTAAACACACAAATCATACTTTCATAGATCATTATTGACCATAATTAAACAAAATATCTTATCGGAAAGAAACAACAGGTATTTCTATTAAATGTTCTTATATTGAGAAGATCAGTGTAAATTAGCGTATCAACATAGCCTCGCCAACTACATAAACATTATAGTCAAGTATATTAACACTAATAAAAGGGTAGGAAATGAACGTCGCGAAATGGATGTTGCCAAGTGTGTAACGGTGATGTCTACCATATGGCAAGCAATCAAAAGTCACCTGTTGACAAACCATTGCGACATTTCAGTGAAATGTTACTATAAAGACACAGTCCTGTTGTTATCGATACGACGTTAAACAATAAAAACCGACTAACGACATAATCAGATATCAATATAAACATATCTCCTTCTTTGACAATCCTTGTAAAGAGCTAGCCACCTACGGATATTGGAACGGAATCTACTAAACAAACTGCGCAATAAGACTGCAAAATGATGATGATGATGATGATGATGATGATGTGGTGGTGGTGGTGGTGGTGGCTGTGGTGGTGGTAGAGACGATATGTAGGCCACATTAACCCCCCACACCCACCCACACACCACCACCACCATCGCCACAACCACATACACCTCCCTCTTCCGACACCCCCAACACCCCTCCCCAACCCATCATTTTTGGTGAGAGTATCTCTGTCCTAACTTTGGGTTGTTGTCAAGTGTCTGATTTGTTTTTCTTTGATTACAGATTTGTTTACAGGGGTTCGATACCATGTTCTAGGACGTCACTGTAACAATTGAAGCATTCTGAGTTTGGTATTATCGACACCGGAAGTAAGGACTACACACACTAGAAGGCTATGATCTATATGTATATCCTTTGTCCAGGATTCTGTTCCCTAGCTGCCTGTTTATGCCATATGGTTATAGGTAATGTTAGGCTTCTTGAAATCATTCACTCATAAAATCATAGGAAGGAAACAGATAAAAAGTATAAATAAGATATAAAACTTATAAAAAATGTTATTGTTTATGCCATCCTATGCACCGTAATCTTTCATATACCACATCAAGTTGAATAAGCATGCATTTTCTTTAATTACCTCATGAGGACTTGCAACAAGAAAGATACGTGCACATACACCGTCGATTTTGAAAGAGGTTTTAATCTGTCGACAAATAAATCACTGCAAATGTACATATCTTAACAGTCATTTTATTTCAGCGATCTTCGCGCAGGGAGTATTCCGCTAAATTATGCTTCAGCTAATTGACGTTTCTGCGGATTGTTCTACATTGTGTGTGTGCTAATTCATCATTAATCTGTTATAGTTAGGTTATGCGTTAAAAATGAATCCGCCAAACTAGTAGTCCAGAGTAATTATTGATATAGATTCAATACACATTACCACATGCCACACGAAAATCACGCGCATACATACTTTCCACCAGTATTTCAATCATAAAATATATTGACGTAAACTATTTTTATTTATGATGTGGTTACGTATGTATTTCAATAAATTTAATTTGCCTTTAATGTCTTCAGGGGAGGCAATTCACTCTTATTTACTAACCTAAATCAGTGTGTAACCTTATTCTACACACTTAAATCAGTGTGTAACCTTATTCTACACACCTAAATCAGTGTGTAACCTTATTCTACACACCTAAATCAGTGTGTAACCTTATTCTACACACCTAAATCAGTGTGTAACCTTATTCTACACACTTAAATCAGTGTGTAACCTTATTCTACACACTTAAATCAGTGTGTAACCTTATTCTACACACTTAAATCAGTGTGTAACCTTATTCTACACACTTAAATCAGTGTGTAACCTTATTCTACACACTTAAATCAGTGTGTAACCTTATTCTACACACTTAAATCAGTGTGTAACCTTATTCTACACACTTAAATCAGTGTGTAACCTTATTCTACACACCTAAATCAGTGTGTAACCTTATTCTACACACTTAAATAACGTGTTAATGCTCCCACCTCATTTAACACACCAATGCAACATACCTTTCAATGTTCCAAAATCAGATACTTTTCGCTACAACATTTATTTTATTTCTAAACCTATCATGTAATTAAATCTGAGAATGAATTCGAACTAACAAACATATATATACTATATATTGTAGAAACGTATCTGTCCGGCCCACACCTAGCACTACAAAGCATTACTCCAGCCTTTCACACACTAGGTATGCATCACACACGACACGTGACTCGACCGTAAAAACGTGCAGCGTTTCTTTCTAGTGTAATAAGCCTTATTTTCATGGTTATGCTTGGACGATTTGAAATGATAAAAGCACAACCTCGGTTAGCCAGGTTCACGGTTGATCAATCTCACAGTATGCGTGTATTGAACCGCCCTGCGGAACAGATAAAGAGCGCCGTTGTGGAGCCGCGTTGACGTTAACTGGACTTTTGAGAGTGTTCGTTTTCAGTAAAGTCAATTTCTCAGGCGGACGTTTAAGCTAATATTCAAGGATATATGTGGTAGGGTCACATGGCAAAATCTCACATTAGATATTGTACGTGTGATTGATTCGTAGGATTTAGCCAGTGCTTGTGTATTACATAGTTTAATGTGAATCTATTTTTGGTGTTTTAAGATTTTGTTGATTTTAATGTGTGTTTATATTACTCTAAATGTTCAAGGTAAATATTACATTAGAATGATTTCAAGAGTTTCATGATGTATCTCGTTTCAACGAACATCGCTCATTTTATATCCAACGGAATAGGATTATATTGTGTTTTGACACATCAATTATATCTTTGTATTTCATTTAGATATATCAGGTTACTCCGGTGACGCTAAGCACCCTCTAACATATCTAACACTAGTAAAATGAGACTGGACGCCCTTTTGTTTCATTATGACCCTCATTAATCTTCACAAATTCATTACTAGATGATAATGAGAAATGTGTTGTTTACACTTAAACTAGTCTAATAACCTACAATGCTGGCAGTATCTGAACAGAAATCTACGCGATATCTAATAATTAATTAAATATGAAATCTATCATTGAAATGCGACATATTTATTTATTGTGCTGGCTGTTCAACTCGTGTCTAAAAATTAAAGTAATATATTATTGTATGTTATAGTTATTTAATGAGAAAGTTTGCACCTAGAATTACGATAGGATCTGATGAAATGATAAACGATTGAATAGACATCAGCGATGGTGTCTTATCACACGATTATGTCACACTGCGCCAACAGCTTTCACATGTCACTGTTAAAGGTATTGTGTTTGACATTAACTGTAGTGTTCAACACATCTCTGGATAGCAGTTTCAGCATGAAATTATCAAAATATTTTACTTCATGTTTCCAAAAATAAATTATGAATCACTTCCCGTTCGTATTTTCCTACAAAATATTCAATATCTTGTCTCTAAATCTTTGAGATGATTATATTCTTCATCAATTGATATTTTAAAAAGTTGTGATTTACGTAGTTTTCTCTTTGGATTTTGTAGTGTTTGAAAGTAATACATAATATGTTTCATGTTGAAGTTTCTTTTAGTGAACATTTACTCGGAATTACTGAATGTTTTTAATTGCCATTTGCAATGAAACTATTTTTACCATTTGCTATACAAAGCTTTATTATTCTGAAAACATATCGACCTCGGACCTCCGTCGATATATTGTTTTTCTCGGGTAAATAAAAAAACCCACTATCGACCTCATCATAATGCTATAATTGTTTAATACTTGCAGCTTTTATCAAATATTTGACATTTTGAATCTCGAACATTCCGTTCTGTACACTTCATTGTCTATTGTGGTATTGTGGTATTCATGTAAGATCCATGCCATTGTGTTAATTTTTATAATCCGATTGTTTTATATAGATCAGCATAATTATTTTGTATATATCCACCTAATTGTTATGTTTAAATCCATAGCCCTGTTTCGTTTTCCGATCTTTATAAATAAACTAATGGAAAGGTTTTCGGTATGCATAGACATTTCTGAATTTATATAAACAGCATGAAGAAGAATCTATAATTATTTATTTTGATGATTCTCTAATAAACATGTTAGTATCGACCTCTACTATATAAACAGAGCGCTACATTTAGACAAATAATTGGTGTCACGCGAGAATATGTTCATACAGACGGTTTCTAATGAAGTATGGATATACTAGTTCTTCCTCGTTGACAGACAACGTTTTAGTTTTACTATAAATCGAGGTTAATATCATATACCGATAACGTGGTAGAGATCATGCATCCATTTGATGAACATCTGTTCCAACACTGCAGACCTTTTATCAGTTAACACACACAGTATCATAACACATTATGGTATGTATAGCCATTTATCAGTATACACACAGTATTATAACACTCTATGTTATATAGAACCCGATAATGTTACACACGAAAAAGTCTGCAAGAAATAGTTTTCCTGGTCATTTAGGTCAGTATCATAGTTCGCATGGCAATATAACGCGATTTTATATTGTGTTATGTGACTGGTTGGGATTGGTCCTGTGTCATTTGAAAGTAAACAATGCACATCATTGACCGATTTCAGTGTCACGTGGCTCGTTTAGAAAAGACAGACTTGTGTGCATGTCAACCTATAAATAGCATCAAAGAAACTACAAAATCTACATCAGAGATAATTTCAAGGAATTACGCCATAAAACTATGAGTGGTAAATGCAAGCATGTCATTACTGAACACTTTCTATCTTCCAACTCTATCTGAGACGGTACAACCATCGCCATGACTCGCACAAAAGTAACTCAAGACGATTCTTTGCGTGTGAGACAAGAATCTCTGCAAGTGTTATGAGGTTGTAGCGGATGCACCCTTCTTACTGGAGACCATTTAAATGATTAATGGTCTTATGTTAATTATGCGGCAATATAAATAGTCAATTAGGCCTCTTGCTCCATTAGAGGATGATATTAAACGTGCGTGCCGGAGAAATACAACCACTTCTCGAAATGCTTAATTAAAATTTATCATGGCAAGCTCTAAGAATTTTCTCATATATTCGTAAGTAACAATGTACTATTTTGTTTTATTATTTATTTTTGACTCGCATGAATCATAGAAAGAACAAAAGACAAACGAAATTAGCATAGTGATGTACCCGAACTTGATTGGAGTCTGACTAGTGTGTGTAATAACTACTTCAGCTGTCAGTTCCTTTATAGTCAAAAGGAATGGCTGGTGATTTAGAAATCCAATTGCAACACTTAATGAGGAACCTTTCAGACGAGTTATTGATCACCAATATAGGAGAGGCTAAAACGTATTGCTCTTGTATATGATAAGCGATTTATGATATGTAATATATGATGACCTCAAGCTAGCTATACATTAAGTTTATATATATATATATATGACAATTAACTAAATGATGGCCGAAAACATTGCACTCGATTCATTTATAAACGTGAACATTATTGATATGATAATGCTATAAAGAACATAAATAGATGTATCTCAAAGATTCATTAAAGCAATTTTCAAACTACTATTTTCGGAAAATGTATGATAAATATAAAACAATAAAGAGTCATTTCTTGGTTTTTGCGAGTCAATGTCATACATCCACATTTTTGTATCACCCGATATTTTCGTTCGTTTCTGTTAGAATGGTATGGAAGCTGACGATTACAGCACATGGGTGGTTGACTAACACACGGTTACCAAAAAAACCCACCTATTTTTGACAGAGAAGGCAGCGCTTAAGTGGGATTAATAACTTACATCGGGGACTACATTTAACAAGGTCTGGTCATACCAGGACATACTCACCAATACCTCCCTCAGGAGTACGAAACACATGATTATTTCATGCTTGTTTTTCTGACTGCGGACCTTGTTTGCTAACATTTGTTTTTTTATGATTTTATAACAATGGTTATGCTATGCGTTCGTAAAACTTGTTAACTGATGTCATACTTGTTAACTGATATCATACTTGTTAACATATATCATACTTGTTAACTGATATCATACTTGTTAACTGATATCATACGTGTTAACTAATATCATACTTGTTAACATATATCAAACTTAATAACTGATATCATACTTGTTAACTGATATCATACTTGTTAACATATATCAAACTTGTTAACTGATATCATACTTGTTAACATATATCAAACTTGTTTACTAATATCATACGTGTTAACAGATAACATACTTGCTAACTGATATCATACTTTTTAACAGATATCATACTTGTTAACAGATACCATACTTGTTAACTGATATCATACTTGTTAACTGATATCATACTTGTTAACTGATATCATATTTGTTAACAGATACCAAACTTGTTAACTAATAGAATATTTGTTAACTGATATCAAACTTGTTAACTAATATCTTACTTGTTAACAGATATCATACTTGTTAACTGATATCATACTTGTTAACAGATATCATACTTGTTAACTGATATCATACTTGTTAACTGATATCATACTTGTTAACTGATATCATACTTGTTAACAGATATCAAACTTGTTAACTAATATCATATTTGTTAACATATATCAAACTTGTTAACTAATATCATATTTGTTAACTAATATCATACTTGTTAACATATATCATACTTGTTAACTGATATCATACTTGTTAACAGATATCATACTTGTTAACTGATATCATACTTGTTTACTGATATCAGATTTGTTAACAGATATCAAACTTGTTAACTAATATCATATTTGTTAACTGATATCAAACTTGTTAGCTAATATCATACTTGTTAACAGATATCAAACTTGTTAACTGATATCATACTTGTTTACTGATATCAGATTTGTTAACAGATATCATACTTGTTAACTGATATCATACTTGTTTACTGATATCAGATTTGTTAACAGATATCAAACTTGTTAACTAATATCATATTTGTTAACTGATATCAAACTTGTTAGCTAATATCATACTTGTTAACAGATATCAAACTTGTTAACTGATATCATACTTGTTTACTGATATCAGATTTGTTAACAGATATCAAACTTGTTAACTAATATCATATTTGTTAACTGATATCAAACTTGTTAGCTAATATCATACTTGTTAACAGATATCATACTTGTTAACTAATATCATACTTGTTAACAGATATCATACTTATTAACTGATATCATACTTGTTAACATATATCATACCTGTTAACTGATATCATACTTGTTTACTGATATCAGATTTGTTAACAGATATCAAACTTGTTAACTAATATCATATTTGTTAACTGATATCAAACTTGTTAGCTAATATCATACTTGTTAACAGATATCATACTTGTTAACTGATACCATACTTGTTTACTGATATCATACTTGTTAACAGATATCATACTTGTTAACTGATGTCATACTCGTTAACTGATATCATACTTGTTAACTGATATCATACGTGTTAACTAATATCATACTTGTTAACATATATCATACTTGTGAACTGATATCATACTTGTTAACTGATATCATACTTGTTAACTGATATCACTAACCACTTTTAAAGCGGGACGACCATATCAGTATCACACAATATCTCAAAAACTGAATAGTAATTGAGAATTTGTTGACAAGTCGATTTATGTTATTCAAATATAGATCCATGGCACAGAAGATTGCTCAATCTCACGACCTTTCCTTTATTTTGACACTGAAGGGATAGCTTACCACTATGATTAATGACGAGCGTGACGATTTCCTTCAATTTTCATTCGTTGACAGTAACACCCGTACTTCTCTACCTACAGTATTAGCATGTCGCAGGTGATTCGATATCTAATGGATAGTCTTAGATATCATTACTCCATGATAGATGATGTCTGCTGACTGGCGACATTACAGCACATGATTTCTAAAGGTGCAGGCTGATGAAGATTATGGGGAATTTTTATTGTCTCCACTCTTGGTCTCAAAGAGAAATATTCTGTTTCCTTTTGCCATAGGAATATAACGATTTTGATATTCGTTATAGTTTGTCAGAAAATTTTGCAACATGAAATTACTTGTGTTCCACCAATATATTTACAGACATCGTGAAGTATTTATGGGCCATAAGATATGGAAGATCCGGTCTGAGGGCCCAGTTGTTCAAAAGTTGATTAGGCTAATAACATTTTAACAACATTTTTTCAAATCCTGATATAATAATTTCTGGTAGAACTAGCTTGTCAAAACTTTATGAAATTCTGTAATTCTTTTTTTCAGTTTTGAAATCTTTTTTTATTCATCCTTTTACATATAGTATACATACAGGTACATTATATTACATGGTATAATAATACAGACATATCATTACAGCAGTAAGATGTACAATACGTATTAAGTGATGAATAGAAAAAAAAAGAATTGGTTGGTTTTTTTTTGGAATACAGAGACAAACAAACAAACAACCTTCCACTCACGCTTTCTCTCATTTTAATATATTGTGTTTAAAGGTATAAAAAAAGAAAAACTTTTGACTTACTTTTAAGTACATGTTATGATATGTGTGAAGAAGATCTGAAAAATTATTCACTTATATAGACCATTTTTTCACAAAACTATCATACTCCATGTTGTTTTTGTAAATTACATCCTCTGTTTTTAGATACAAATCTAGTTCTTTTATGAATCCATTAATACAGGGGAGACAATTTTTAATTTTTTGTTTATAAATATGGAATTTTGCTATTAATACTAACGTATTGAGATATTTGACTTCTTGATCTTTATGTAACTTTCCCAAGATTACATCCGTAACATGTAATTGTAAATTAGTTAAAGTATCATCATATAGCCATACTTTGAAATCTTCCCAGAAGATTGCTACTAGTCTGCATTCCCAAAAAATGAGGACTATAGTTTCTGTATGACGGTTACAAAAAGTACATAATGGAGAGTCCTTTAGGTTTATCATATGTAGATATTTGTTTGTACTTATAATCCTGTGTATTATTCTATATTGAAACCATCTTAATTTACAGTCTATAGTGGATTTAAAAGGGATTATGTTTATTTTTTTCCCACCATACTGTACCTTCTACCAAATTCAGTTCTTCTGACCATTTTGTAAAATTCTGTAATTCTTAATTCTCTTCCAACTGGCATAATTTAAAGATGGTATACTCACAGGTTTTGCAACAAATGAGAAATGAAATTTTCACCAATCAAATGATTAAGCTAATCACTTTTTGAACAAATGGGCCCAGAACTCCCTTTCCATAAGGTATCAGTCTCGAGATACCTTTTGTTCCTACTATGCCCTTGTAACATATATTTTGTTATAATTAAGCCTTTGTTTACTGTCAGTATTTCCTTTTAGTATTGACTTGAGGCATCAAATCAATCCTTTATGTAAATGTAAAATGGACGGTACTGTCAGTAATCGGTCCCTTTGTTACACCTTGTAAAGTCGTTCTTATAGTGTTGCGTTTAGTCCTTTTTACTTTGAAATATGACTTTGAAAAAAAAATGAAAAAATCAACAACTAAACAAAACATTAGAAACTTTAAACTACGATAATTAATATCCTGATAACAATCTCGTTGCATTGTCTCCCACGCAAACTGACACAGACAATCTCAAAATGCAATGCATACTTGTTTATATAATGAGATTTTGATAGGGATCATTTGCATGATATTCTGAAAATGTGATTTATAAACTACTTCCTTGATACATAATATCTTAAATAATTCTAATAACAGGAAGTCTAAGCATGAATATTTTATACAATTTCCTGTCGTCGATATAATAAAGCGACATTCTTGTTTCCAACAGTGGTATTGGATCACCGATAATTAACTCTCAACGCTGATGACGGTTGATTCAGTTTCTTAAACATTCAATAGATTTTATAATAAGATAGCTTCGGCAACAGCTAACCCAGTTAAAACTATGCAATATTATAAAATTCTAACGAAATCAGCCACGCTGCCATGCTGGGTAACAACTCTTTTTGAACCTCGCTCAAATTACAACAGGTTCAAATGATCTATACAGTTGCGTAACGCTTGACTCAAATCTTATCTTCAGATCTTGTTGAGCTGCACGACGTACCTTGTGCGTGAACGACGTTGAGCCTCAAATACCGACTTTAATTGATGGCATTGTAATGTGCATGAACACATTTTTCATCGGTTTTTGACATCTTTGTAGAAAGGGCTACCCGACTGTTTGATATCTATTCGGTGATTTTCTCCGGTCAGTACAGCGTGGGAGTGTTATAGACAAATACACGATATAACATAGTAACAGTATAATATCTCACAATATACCACAGTAATAGTATGTCACACAATATAACACAGTTATGGTATATTATCACACAATATACCACAGTAATAGTAAGTCACACAATAAAGCATAATAATGGTATAATATCACACAATATAACAGTTATGGTATAATATCTCACAATATACCACAGTAATAGTATGTCACACAATACAGCATAATAATGGTATAATATCACACAATATAACAGTTATGGTATAATATCTCACAATATACCACAGTAATAGTATGTCACACAATATGCCACCACAGTAATAGTATGTCACACAATATAACACAGTTATGGTATACTATCACACAATATACCACCACAGTAATAGTATGTCACACAATAGAGCATAATAATGGTATAATATCTCACAATATACCACAGTAATAGTATGTCACACAATATACCACAGTAATAGTATGTCACACAATCGAGCATAATAATGGTATAGTATCACACAATATAACAAAGTAACAGTATAATGTCTCACAATATACCACAGTAATAGTATGTCACACAATATAACACAGTAATAGTATGTCACACAATATAACACAGTAATAGTATGTCACACAATATACCACAGTTATGGTATATTATCACACAATATACCACAGTAATAGTAAGTCACACAATAAAGCATAATAATGGTATAATATCACACAATATAACAATATAACACAGTAATGGTATAATATCACAAAATATAACACAGTTATGGTATATTATCACACAATATAACACAGTAATGGTATAATATCACAAAATATAACACAGTTATGGTATATTATCACACAATATAACACAGTAATAGTATAATGTAACACAATACATAGAGGATATCTAACAGTGTCTTCAGTAATACCAAATATATTTCACGAGTGGGGCTAATATTTTGATATTTTTCAATATCAAACTATTAGCCACACGAGTGAAATATATTTGGTATTACTGAAGACACTGTTAGATATTCTGTTTATTACATTTTTTATCAACGAAAAACCTACCCCGTATGCTAACTAGGCCTACAGCGATAATGTGTAAACAAAAAAAGTAGTTCCCCCTGTCCAGGTGCTGACATATATGTCGGGCTTTCTGATTGGTCAGTTATTTTGGTATTTTCTAATCATTAATTCGATTGGTCAAATCAGCAAAAGTGATATTTCATTTTCACTAGTGAAAAATATCACTTTTATAGAATGAATAATTTTTGATATTTCACTGGTAAAAATGTAATAAAACATAAAAATGGTATCATATCACATTATATTACATAGTAATAGTATAATATCACATAATATAGCATAGTTACAGTATAACATCACACAATATTTAAGGATTGTACCTCATTTTGACTGCATATACGGTAGTATGCCCACAGTTGGCAACAAACATGTCTTATGGTTAGCGCGTTAGCGAAACGCTAACCATAGGAAATGTTCGTTGCAAACTGTGGGCATTCTACCGTATACGCACTAAAATTGAGATACAATCCTTATATTTACATCAAGTATATAGTTTAATACAGTACGGAGAAAAAAATCAGGTTGTGTTGCGCCGTTGGTAACTACGGCAGCCGTGGTTGCTAAGATAATATAGTTTCGGTTAATCTACGTAAAGACACCAGTATTGTTAACAAAATTCAAAGAAACAACTTAACATTTTTGTTCAATACCTATCACGTTTTTAATTAATTGATATATTCACAATCCACAATTTCCGTTTCAGATTAGCTATGGTTGTCAAGCAAAGCGTTTATTGTCACAGCGTTAGTAGAAGGAACTGTACGCTTCCGCCATTTCTCGTTATCTTACCTCGTAGAGAAGTTAAATATGCACCCATTTCCGCAATATTCAATTTAGTTTTTGACAAAATACTCACTTGACGTTAGCTTTGAGTGCAGAGATCATCAGGTAACAGGAGAAAGGGCTAAACTTGCGTTGATCAGTCCTTTCAAAATGGCGCCGTCTAGTTGACGTTCCAGAACCGTCACAAATAGACGACGTCATAATTATGTTACTGACTCCCGCGCCTATTAATCCGCTTAGCCCTTTTTCACTGCGTACAGGCTAATTTATTCGCAGTCAGAGTTTACTAAGCTGAATAATGGAGAGATGTAAATATAACAGTAATGGTATGATATTACACATTATAACACAGAAATGGTATAATATCACACAATATAACACAGAGATGGTATAATATCACACAATATAACAGTAATGGTATAACATCACACAATATAACACAGCAATGGTATAATATCACACATTATAACAGTAATGGTATAATATCACACAATATAACAGTAATGGTATAACATCACACAATATAACAGTAATGGTATAATATCACACATTATAACAGTAATTGTATAATATCACACAATATAACACAGTAATGGTATAACATCACACAATATAACACAGTAATGGTATAATATCACAATATAACACAGTAATGGTATAATATCACACAATATAACACAGCAATGGTATAATATCACACAATATAACACAGTAATGGTATAATATCACACAATATAACAGTAATGGTATAATATCACACAATATAACACAGTAATGGTATAATATCACACAATATAACAGTAATGGATAATATCACACAATATAACAGTAATGGTATAATATCACACATTATAACAGTAATGGTATAATATCACACAATATAACACAGAAATGGTATAATATCACACAATATAACACAGTAATGGTATAATATCACACAATATAACACAGTAATGGTATAATATCACACAATATAACACAGTAATGGTATAATATCACACAATATAACACAGTAATGGTATAATATCACACATTATTATTTTTCTTGATTTTTTGCCACTTCTGATTGGCTGAAAAGAGGTCACGCGACCACCTATAAAAAGCTATATTGACCGCTGTCTCCGGAAAAAGTTTATAAAAAAAACGATATTGCACGGTCATTTTTAGAAAGCATCTAGATCACACGAGCGCTTAGCATTTTGTACGTACGTTATTGATACAAGCGTTTGAGCGACCTGAATAGAGTGTAAACAATCAAAGATGGCAGACGACAACCTTTTCCCCAAACTGTCTGAAGACGATATCAACAATGTTCTTGAAAATGCCGACGCTGTTAACACGAAGCGAGCTACCAATACATCTGTGAAGCTTTTTCGCCAATACCTTACAGCCAGGAGCATACAGGAAAACTTCGAGGTATCTGTATAATTGGATGACGCACTGTCAACTTTTCATCTTGAGATGCGTGACAGGAAAGGGAAACTTTTAAGAAATAAACATTGTTGGTCTATAGAAGCGGCAATTAATTTCATATTGAATATTGTTGTCTAATTCTTATTGGTCTTTTCATTTATCTTTTTGGAATTGATATCTAGAAACCAAATGACAATTACTTTGAACTAACGTTTAAGTTTATATCGCCCGATATAAAGTTTTTTTCACAAAATCAAGAAAAATAATAAATCAATTATAGCATTTAAAATTCGGTCGATACATGGTTATAGGAGATTTTTTAATATACAATTAACAGCGTGCGTTGCCGTACAACATCCAACTAAAAGCAGAATTTTTTCTGCTAAAGTTAAAGATGATAAAAAAAATATCAACCTATTACATCTGCATCTACATCTACTACACAATCTAGTCCATTCCTTGAGCTCTGTTTGCTCCAAAATTGCACAACATTAACTATCTAACCATCTAAATGGCTGTAAGATTTTGACAAAGGGTCAGCTGTTTATCATAAACCGAAACTTTTAACATATAACATAAGTTTTAAGCAAAGGAGAGCGAGAACTTAGTTTGATACATTGTATATTGTTCACGTCATTGAGATATGTCCCAGGTAGATACATAAATTAGCGATAAGAAATCGTATGTTTCAGCTGTGGGTTTTATGGTGTTAATAAACTTTATGGTTACAATGTAATTTCATCTATTTTCATATTTAAGTACCAGCCTACACAATTACTACAATGTTATCATGATCTCGTACTGAACCCTTTCACGAGCTGACCATTCCGCGTGACTGGTGTCCGCGTGCACGCCGACATCGTTAGGGTACCAATAAACCTGTTGTAAGAGTGATCATTCTAAAATTACATCCTAGAAAAATGAACACCAAAATCAGTACTTTGATGAATCACAATAATTTGACCGTTATTTGGGGTCATATTTTCAGCTTCAATTACGAACCAAAGATTATAGAGAAGCTTGTCGCCTCGTCATTACACGCGTTCTATAGTCTCCCTCTCGGACATGATACGAAGCCATTTTTCAAACGGTGTCAACTGGAGTGTACCAACCTACACGCTTAAGACGTGTGCCGTCACGCATGAGTGAAGCTGGCAAGCCATTAGTAAGGATAGGTCGAATGAACAGAAGGTAATGTACCCTGAATGAGGAAAACTGGACGTACCCTAACATATACTCGGTGTGGCTACACAGCTGGAATCAATATACTACAAGGTATGAAAATGAAATAAATCAAGAAAATTGAAAATAAAGAATCTGCCTTCCTTGGAAGCATTGGAGTGTAAAGTACAATGTGTGTGTAAATGATTTGGTAGAAACAGTGCATAAGGTCGGCTAATGTCTAATGTATTGAATGTATAACAATTGTGTAGTTATCGTTATAGAAAGGTCATTTAGCTAGAACAGTACATAATTAGGGTATGATGACCGGTGGGTAGAACAGTATATATTTAGGGTATGATGACAGGTGGGTAGAACAGTACATAATTAGGGTATGATGACCGGTGGGTAGAACAGTATATAATTAGGGTATGATGACCGGTGGGTAGAACAGTATATAATTAGGGTATAATGACCGGTGGGGAGAACAGTATATAATTAGGGTATGATGACCGGTGGGGAGAACAGTATATAATTAGGGTATGATGACCGGTGGGGAGAACAGTATATAATTAGGGTATGATGACCGGTGGGGAGAACAGTATATAATTAGGGTATGATGACCGGTGGGGAGAACAGTATATAATTAGGGTATGATGACCGGTGGGTAGAACAGTATATAATTAGGGTATGATGACCGGTGGGGAGAACAGTATATAATTAGGGTATGATGACCGGTGGGTAGAACAGTACATAATTAGGGTATGATGACCGGTGGGGAGAACAGTACATAATTAGGGTATGATGACCGGTGGGTAGAACAGTACATAATTAGGGTATGATGACCGGTGGGGAGAACAGTACATAATTAGGGTATGATGACCGGTGGGTAGAACAGTACATAATTAGGGTATGATGACCGGTGGGGAGAACAGTACATAATTAGGGTATGATGACCGGTGGGTAGAACAGTATATAATTAGGGTATGATGACCGGTGGGGAGAAAAGTACATAATTAGGGTATGATGACCGGTGGGTAGAACAGTATATAATTAGGGTATGATGACCGGTGGGGAGAACAGTACATAATTAGGGTATGATGACCGGTGGGTAGAACAGTATATAATTAGGGTATGATGACCGGTGGGGAGAACAGTACATAATTAGGGTATGATGACCGGTGGGGAGAACAGTATATAATTAGGGTATGATGACCGGTGGGTAGAACAGTATATAATTAGGGTATGATGACCGGTGGATAGAACAGTACATAATTAGGGTATGATGACCGGTGGGGAGAACAGTACATAATTAGGGTATGATGACCGATGGGGAGAATAGTATATAATTAGGGTATGATGACCGGTGGGGAGAACAGTATATAATTAGGATATGATGACCGGTGGGGAGAACAGTACATAATTAGGGTATGAAGACCGGTGGGGAGAACAGAATATAATTAGGGTATGATGACAGGTGGGTAGAACAGTATATAATTAGGGTATGATGACCGGTGGATATAAATAGCATGATGTTGCTTGTTAATGATGACGATTAATTCCTATACAATTCATATGCTGACAAGGTTTCTCATGTTACTCATAGTTTATTATAGATCATTTAGAGAGTGGTAGTATTGTAATATAAGTTATTCAACTGATGTAGTTTATTGTGTAATTTTAACGAGGACTAAATA
Source organism: Pecten maximus (assembly GCF_902652985.1). Lineage (NCBI taxonomy): Eukaryota > Metazoa > Mollusca > Bivalvia > Pectinida > Pectinidae > Pecten > Pecten maximus. Next base: position 29,258,795 of record NC_047025.1, read on the forward strand.
TGTGTTCAAAGACATTATCATAAAGACAAAGCAACGATCAGAAGGAATCTGTATAAACTAACTGAAAACTTAATTATCAATGTATATTTATTTGTGTATGACCGCAAATTGTAATTAAAAAAATATCCGCTATAATATAAAATTATTAATAGCTCAAATATTTGCCAAATGATGAATAGAAAACTGAGAATAAACAGTAGTTCACTGAATGATCATTTATTTAAAAGAAACTTAATTCCCTTACCTCTGTGTACCTGTGGTCTAATTTAGGATACTTCTCATTTTCTCCTAACATGTAATAATTTTTCCTATCTACAACATAAGTATATTCTCACCGTACCATATAACATACCTGTAAGTTTATTACTGTCTGGCGATGCTGTCCATCGACCATAACACGAGGATATTCCTTGCTGTGCAAAATTTACTATTAAAATCAAACAGATTTTCCATGCTAACGTAGCATGTACATATGTCGTACGTCTATTATTTTAGATTAATACCACGTTAAATATATATCTACAACCAGATCCCATGTTTTCACATTAGGCTCTATTGTCATTATGATGCGATGTCGTTTTTTATCATGTCTATGCTGTTATGTAACGCCAATCTATATATTTAGGTGTCAGATTTATATATAAGTGTATTGACACTTGTTTCTGATTCCTTTTTGTATCATTTATATGTTGTATATCATTTGTTAAATAGAAACTGACAAATAAAACATAGTTTAAACTAAATAGGTGTTCAAATCTGAAATTTGAACTATTCAAAAACCATCGGTATTGCAGCAATTTATTTACAATTTGCACCTGAGATAGATTATGTAACGAATAATTCATAATCCAAATACATAATATGAAAGAATGAAAACCAATTTTCAAATAATATATATTTTGATTTAATCAAGAATTCTTCACATCTCATTTTTATTATGCACACATAAAACAAAAACAGAGAGAAAGTGAATTCAAATGTTATGCATGTGTAAATGTCGCCCTGACTAACACAAACTAGTATTCGTGCAAGCCCAGTATTATCAGGCTGACACGACACGTGCCACACGTGCATAAGTAATAGCTATCGCCTGTCCTTCCCATTGCGGTGCGTGCATTGTCCGTCCTAAGTGTGCTGATAAGCTGCTCGGCCTATACGGAGGAGGCAGGTATTGACTTGGAGCACTGAAGCGTCAAAAGCAGAGCAAGTCTCAGATATTTGATTAAAGACAATTTTGTTATTTTCCAATTAAGTCGTCGATGTGATCGTTTGTGATCCTAGCATGCACACAGGGCAGTACGTTATATCCAACATAAGTGTTTTATTGGACATTCACCGATATAAGTGTGGCAGTTCACATCGGATAACGTTTTCCGATTGCTAAATCGATTTACATTTACTTCGCAAGGTAAAAATCAGGATGACTACTAGGGCTGTCCAGCTCTGTTCAATGGCCTCTCTGGTGAAATAAACTATGTTATATTCACCTTCGACGCGGTTTGTTTGAAATCCAAAACGCGCTATCATTGCATCCAGTGATATTATCATAAATTCAATTTATGACTGGGCTAGTCGCAGTGGGTGTTGTTCCTGACAATACGCTGTGGTCTGGATGTTTTCATGGAAGTGCATCTAGGAGCATGCTATTCCAATTCGGTAGTGAATACTAATACAGAGAGCTCCTGCTTGTTTCGCAGCGCGTCATCGTATAGGTTAAAAGGTTATTTCATTAAGATAGTTGGTGTTTTATCGTAATGCGATACTGAGTATGGATTTCGTGTTCTTTTTCGACAGTTTTTTTCCTGTTTCGCTTTGAAAATGTTACAATGTATTAAACAGTAATGCTTCTAATGATGAAATGTGGGAACGCTTTGTGTTATGCCTTTTATCGTTATATGGTAATCTCCCTATGATACTTTCACAAAGAGAAAAGAACATAATCTTACATATGTATTCGTGACACGATACATATTTGCCACTTTTTTCACGGACTATCACGTTTAAAATTGTTATCCACCAGTCTTTCCTCAAATCCTTTGAAATCCGCGTCTAAATATTGCGTTGAAAAATTAAAAAAAACAGTTAAGATCAATATGTTAAATTCAACATATACCTGAACAGTACCATTTGAAAACTGTTAATCAGTGTTGATGAAAACCAAAAAATGTTGCTGTTCAAATCGTTTACATACGGTTTCATATATAAATATCTACTATCTGAAGGAAGCTTTATATATTACTATCTACTATCTGATGGAAGCTTTATATATTACTATCTACTATCTGAAGGAAGCTTCATATATTACTATCTACTATCTGAAGGAAGCTTCATATATAACTATCTACTATCTGATGGAAGTGAGTTTCCGTTTTCCTGTCGACTAATCATCCCACGGATCATATCACGGTCATATGATAACAATATATCTATATTATGCTCATTTAATAATTGATAAAGTATTTTATTTCTGTATGTTACATTATGACTACCACTTTCTTCCTGTTATCTTTTATTTTATGGTACGTGTTATGATCAAGCTTTAACATAAAGAATATTAGTGTATGATAAATAGTATTAACAACAGTTGTATGTTTATATTATGCTATAATATAACTGAAAAACAGTTACCAATATGTGAAGTGTTTTAGTAATATCTAATATTCGATTCTTTTTTACAGATGGTGTGTCTAAATTGTAAAATGTATTCTCTATTTATACATATATATAATGCTACAGTTTGCTTTCCTTTATTTCAATGGTATAAAAACATCATCTTAACAGGAACAGTGCACCATGAAGATGACTAAAACTAAATCTATATTGTTATTGAAATAATAAATTATATCAAATGTTGCAACAATAGATCCAAGTACAAATTTGAAAGAAAACGCCAGACATTTTTCGGAAAAGAAATTCCGATGTACATACTCATACAACTAGAGACGGAGAAAACTTTCGTCCATTGCTTTGTCATACTTCTTTATTTTATAATTCTTTCATTCCATCCTTCTAACACTGCTGGAACCCTCTTTCTTTCTATGATAAAGCGAATCCGTCATTACGAAATCTTAAGAAACACTTACATGGACATTCCAGAAAAGTTCCATTATACTTCTCCTCTGGAAGTAGACATGGTCAGATTCTACATGCAAGACTCAGAATGGAATGCAGCTCATTGAATAGTTACCTCTTCTCGAAAGGCTTGGTTGATAGTCCTCTCTGCTCATGCGGATTATCGAATGAAACAAACTTCCACTATCTTTTTATCTTATATTCCCACTATACGATAATCTCCGCACGACTTACTTCAATCAAATAACTCGTTATAACCTTCCGGAAAGAATATTACTATATGGAGATGTTGACCTTTCTCTCGAAGAAAAATAGTGAATTGTTTAACTGTGTTCAAAAGTTAATCAGCAACTAAACGTTTCTGATTTCATATCTTATGCTAACATCACGTTGGAATTACATCAGGTACCCGAGGAATTAATCATTGTTATTACAGTGTATGTTGTTTCTTTTTTTAACATGCATGATCATGAAAGCTTTGAAAGGTTTTAAACCACCCATAACAAATTAATCTTGCAAGCTCACCACACACACTTTCCCCCTCTTCCCTGCACACCCTCCTCCTACTATAGGATGTATAAACAGTAGAAGTATCAAACCTAAGGATTCTATATCTAATCAAATCTTCTTTCACATTTTGTTTTATTGCTGATCTTGTCCATCTCGATATTGTAAATTTCTATAGAAGGGAATTGGTTTAACATAAGCTTTACAGTCTGTTTCCATATACTGTTAAGTCCTGAAGCGATTTTTGTTGCTTTTTTGTCTCGTCTTTATGAAACGAAACCGTTTATACTAAATTGTTATAATTTTTTAAATGAATCATTAGGATGCACATGTAGCGTTGAATACAGGGTCATTTTTTGCAAATATTTACTTCTTTCACTTTTAATGTACTATACTTCTAAGTGAAGAGGTAAGCATGGTTTCTTAATTTTCTAAAATTAATTGATTACATTAAATATTTATTTGGGTTTTTTTTTTTTTTTTTTTAGTTTTTAAGCCAGTTGCTATTTAATTCGATTATTTGATAATTTGGAATCAGTTGTACAATTTGAACAACTTAATCAAAGTATAACGACAAAGGATGTAGTGAATTATATATAAAACAAGATCATACAAATAAGACACAGCTAAACAAGAAATATATTTAAAAAAGATAAACGGCATAGTTTTAATGCTGGTGGTAATAATGTAAAACTGCTGGTGAAATAAATTAACGAACTACAGTAATGTGTTTCAGCAGATAACAAAATCATATCCGTTTGAACCATTTTTGGTGATAATAAGACTGCATTTGAATCAGGAATATAATTTCATTGATGTGTCATTTGAAAAGATACATCCACTTATTCAGCTTGCATTCAATCTTAACGTTGTTTCGTTTTTAACTGCTTATCTGCATTTTGCATTGACCAATAACATACTTCATCTTGACCAGTAACGCCACCTGTCGCGTCATATCCGGGACCAAAAGAATATTATACGGCTATGCCGAAAAAAAACTGTAAAAGTAACAAAATGGATGTCTGCCTTCCTGTATTAACACATTTCTAATGTTTAATGTCTCCTTGACAATAATAATGGAAGGGTGGCAACTCTTAAAGCGAAAATTGGTTATTCGTGAAATTTACATCTAAGGGGAAATAACTCTTACACTGTTTCTAAAATCCATTTTTCATAATCAATAAATTAGCAATGTTTCATTCCAATTAAATAATAATAACAAGATTTCTTTTTCAGAAAATAATTTTATTTTGAATATTAAAGTATAAAGAATATGAAATAGTTGAAATGTTATGTTAGTACAATTTAATTTTTAAAAGTATGCAAGTTGCAAAAGTCACAGGAAGATCCTAGAGAATTGTCAGATTGTGTGTCGTCATTCCATTTGTGAAAAGTATCAGGTTCCTGAAATGAGAAAAATATAATAGTTAACATCATATCAAGATAAGGTTGTACGAATTACGTCACAGTAAACAAGTACACAAACTCATTCACAGTAATTTCCCCTGTTTATATTTAAAGGTGCTAATCACTCGTACGAGAAATATCATATGGAGCGACAACTGATGCAAATCTAAAGATAAGATTCCCTTTCAGTGCCGAACATATATTATATTGAGTGCTTACCGCAGGTGAAAAATAGCATTGGATTTGTAATGAAAATACAGAACTTTTTTGATACTCAACACAAAACATTTAATTTTCGATTTATTTCAAAGTACGCGCAAGGGCGAATGGTATTACTTTCAAAAGTGGAAATAAGCGGCTAACCCCTTACAAATATGTTATTAATTGTGTAATTAAGTGAAAACATTATTTGAAACTGAAAAAATGTGACAAAACCATCTTCATCTGCATCTGAAAATCTGCATTGTATATGCATTGATCAGGGAGTACGTTCGTTTAAGTTAACAAAACTGAAATTTGTCACAATTTAAAAAAAAAATCGTTATGATAAGATTGAATACCTTATTTGCGAAATATTGAATTACTATCTACAATAAAACATGTTTCTGATTGGCACCTATGAGATTAACTTTGACGTTCAATATTTTATCATGAAACTAAAGAGAACAAATGATGCATGTATAATGTTCTTTAAGATAAAATTATTTCTTACAGCCTCAATGGAATTAACTTAAAGAAATTCCTTGACTTAAATTTTCCATAGAAAAACTTCATAGATTTAAGAGGGAAATCTTAGTTAGGGAATCTCCCTTATATTATGTAATGGTTTCTTATGGAAATCAAAAGTTTAGGAATTTAGCTCAAGTTAGAGAAAATTGAAAAAAAACCTGGAGCAAGGTTGCTTTTCCTTTTTAGTGACTATTTTAGGGTCATGTTTGCATTATTATTTTATAGAATATTTGAGCATCTTTCTCACTTACTTTGTTCATGCACAAAGCCCGTTTTGACAGCTGGTTCCAGAGGGACATTTGGAACACGACGTGCCTTCATTGTACGGGAGATAGCCTCGGAAGTTCCCCTGTAGTAAAACAAGTAGGATTTCAGAGAAGCTAATAATGCCAGGATGTCTCTTGGCCTTTCTATTGTGAGTTGAAGGATTAGATTAAAACAAATAATCTAAATCATTAAAAGAGTCATTTCCATAAAGCAATGCCAAGAAATGAGAAGTTTCATACTACTTCGGCACCGAAACGCGTGAAATAACTGCGGTATAGTGTATATACTTTGTATCTCTAACGCAGTTTTATCATTGGCTGTTCAAATCATTGTCGATGACGGCACTAAATCACGTGACAATGTGAATAACGTACCCGTTGCCATAGTTACAGACGACGATGACGGCATTACTCCAGCTCAGACCCTGAAGAGAACTGCACATCTTGGCTCCACATCCCAAATACCCAGACGTAGCCCAGACTACCTGTAACAAAAACGAAATATGAAATATATCGCATCCATCTACTATACTACATAGGTGTTTTGAAAATATAATGTTGTAACCATTACCGCTATTGTGAATTGGTTTGGTTTACTTATTTGTATTTGGTGACCGTATATTCCCGCGTTTCGTAGTATAGCGTGAATGGTATCTCTTGTTCGGCATGTTCTAGCTAATGTAGCATGTGCTGTGTGCGATTGCGTTTCGCATGCGAGTTGGGGTCATTTCTAGCCGTCGTCTCGTACTGAGCGGTCATACCATTTTTTGTTTTGACTGTATTGTAGGTTCATAACTGTCAGTGTCTGTATTGTACAGGAGGATCTAACATAGGTTCCAATGTTATCCCTGAGGATAACTTTCAGTCAGAAGTAATTAGTCCGAACTCTCCCTTGCCATTGGGCGCAGGTTTCCGGAAATTAATCCGGTTTTTCCTGAGCGAGTAGGTTGATCTCGACGAAGGGGATTTTTTTTACTTTCATTCAATGAATTACTGGTAAACAATGTATTTTGACCACATCTGTACCTCACCCGTGTAAAGTGACCACATCCTCATCTAGGTATGGTGTCGATACCCGTTAACTTACCTGTGTAAAGTGACCACATCTTCAACTGGGTGGGTATAGTATCGATACCCGTGAACTCAACTGACCACATCCTCACCTGGGTATAGTATCGATACCTGTTAACTCACCGGTGTAAAGTGACCACATCCTCACCTAGATATAGTATCGATACCTGTAACTTCCCTCAGTAAAGTGACCACATCTTCAACTGGGTGGGTATATATAGTATCGATACCCGTTAACTCACCTGTGTTCAATGTTCAATGTTCAATGTTCAATCCATTTGATTATCAATAAAATATGTTGAAATGAAATGAACTCACCTGTGTGTAGTGACCACATCCTCACCTGGGTATAGTATCAAAACGTGTAAACTCACCTGGGTATAGTGACCACATCCTCACCTGGGTATAGTATCAATACGTGTTAACTCACCTGTGTAAAGTGACCACATTCTCACCTGGGTATAGTATCAATACGTGTTAACTCACCTGGGTATAGTGACCACACACACCGCTACAGGTATTAGAGGAATAGGTAAAATCCGACTCCTCACTAGCCCATTTGTCTACGACATACTTTCCGTTGTAGTCTGCATGTAATGAAAGAAAAGAAACACAAATTTACACTATTTTCTTGAATATAATATTCTATTGTATAGGTATACACATTTTTACGAAATCGTTTGACAGTTTCTAACAAAATAGTGTAAAATTTACAGCGTAACCATTTTTTCAGAACTGTTTATTATGTGAAAACAGTTTGCGGGATACTGAATGTAAAAGAAAGTGTCAAATAGCAACGGAAGAACATCTTTCTATTAAGACTTTTCTTAGAGAAAGTTATTTTCGAGACAAAAATTGGTGATCGTACATATCAAGGACTATTTAAAGGACTCAAACAATTAAATAATTTACTATATGTTATAACTAGTGACCCCATCCCTTTATTCGCTCGTTTGAAGTTCAAATGATGTGAAATTTATATCAAATTAAAGTTTGAAGTTTTTTTCTATCGGATAAATGTTGTTATAGGTTTAATGTCATATAAGAGCACACGGGTACTCGAAAGACAGTAACCCTAACATGTACAGTACACTGGGGAACCCCCAACTGGGGAATCCCCGCCTTTTTACACCTCGAATCCTACGTCATTCTATTTTCAGTAGGAGTGTATATTTTTGATTTTCCAAACCTCAACACCTAATTCTTTATTCTCGTATATAGAAAGTACCTATTCCATATGTTATTTACTCAGGAAAACAGCTACAAACCTAAGAAACACATTTTCCTCAGGGACTTGGTTCAGCGTGAAACACCTGCTGATTGGCTGATTTAATTGTGTGAGTCCTTTAATTTAAACGGTATTTGTTACTAAATCAGAAATAGGTTGTTTACTCTGTGTCTGTGCAATTCATGCCTACAAACGTTTTGAACATAATATTATAATTTGAAATATATATGAAGAAGATTCCTCCCTTCATCCCTCCTCTTAACACCAGGAACACTGGGTACTGATTTAATCAAGCTAATTAATACTTACATGAGGAAAGGAAGAGGTTCTCTCCGACATACCAGAACGATGACCCGGACGACCTATCACCGTTATGACCCCAGATACACTTATCAGCGTAATCCTGGGCAGTTTTTGCCAACTCATCACTCCATTGCTGAAAAGAAACGTTCATAACATCAACATACTCTGCCAAGCTATTACGTTTACGTCGTGAGGACCAAAATGGACTATTCAATTCCTAAGTTATTAAAATACTGATCACTTATTTATATATTGTGATCTATTCTAAATAATCAATTAAACAATGGATGCTTAACCGCAGATCAGGATTCATATTTCAACAAAAAAGGATTTTAAGATATTTTCTTGATGCATGATTTTTTCTTTTTTGAGCTGTTACACGATACACGATAAGATGAAAACATAAAAATGATATTGAGGATAATATATATATATATATTTTCTTTTTGTAAAGATTTCCTATTTAAAGCTTTTAGAAGCCTGGTATTTGTATTATTATGTAGACAGCGGTGTGAAAATCCTGAAGCCCAAACCCACAACAAAATATAAAGCTAACATTTTTAGTGTCACCTTCAACATCTAGACAACTTCCCAAATGAATAGATCTTAGTTCTCATATCAAATTTGTTTCTAATAATGGCTAGCGAAGTTTTTTTGATCGAGCGATGTTGATGCAAATTCAATTTGTATATGTATAAATTTCTTATTTATATCAACTCATGTAAATAGCTCAGCACTACTCTACGACTAAATGTCAATTTGGCTGGACATCTATAAATGCTTATCAAAATACTTATTTATAATGAAACGTACAAAAATAAGTATGAATTAAGAACTGACCATTTTCAGCATGTTGGATGCACTGGGCTGGACATTGGCTCGGATGTCATTGTGGTAGTCCAAGATGTCCTGTTTCTCCGTCTCAGTCAAGCCATTCTTTTCCGTAGATTTCCTGTCCAGAAGCAGATCTCCGCCAAGTCTAAACGAATCTTCCAGCTCCTTCTCCAATTCTCTCAGTACGATGCCATCTGGGGCAGCAGATACTGCGACCAAGAGGAAACAGCCAACGAATACTGATATCTGCATTGTTACGGTAGGTTTCAGAAATCTACTGCTGCAGGCCAGCGATATTGCCCTTTTTATACTTAATTGTGTTGACTGTTCATAATTTCTAATATAGCACATGACATGCCTTGGTTCTTTGATCTTATTTATTTTTATCCAAAACCATTTCTGTAAACAATTTCGTTGCTTTCTCCGCGTAATTTACACAAATACAGTAAATATACCTACATGAACATTCATATTTAATTATAGAAATAATCCTTTCCATTAACTTAACGGCATGTGTATTGCTTACATGTGATCGAGCTGTAAAATTTAGCATTCAGGTCCTCAAATAATTCAGTTATACATTTACAACAGTATCACATTTCTTTACACAGATTGCGATTTCATCGATCGGAACTCTTCATACAAATAAATCAATCAATTTCATTTGACATGAATATCTTTCAATCACATTTTTTATTAGCTGTTGACATCGAGTTACAAATTGGATGACCAAAGGACAACTATATGATACATTATCTTTTCAATTGTTTTTATTCTTAGCTAAGAATAGTTCGGGCTTTAACACATAAAAAAGATGAGCTATGGGAACAGCATATCACCTTATTAAAGCACACAAAATTATTTATTAGTTTAAAATTAATTGCGTCACTATTTTTTTAAGAGCCTGAACGATTGAATTCGAATAATTCAAAATTAATATTTGGTATGGAATACTGCTTTAAGTCCTTAATGCTTCTCCTTAACAGATACATGACACATTCCATGCTATTTTAAGTACTTATGTACATAAGACATGTTTGATTCTTATCAACGTAAAGGTCATACGCGATTCATATTTGTTCTTTTTCTGCCCACGTCTTTTAACAAACACATGTTTATTTATAGGCCCTCCACAGTGTCTACATCAATCAATGGGAGACAACAGCATATGTTTGTACAGTAAATATGCACAAACAAACATTACTTATCCTTAATGACGTAGGCATGGAATAGATTAAAACCGAAATCAAAGCGCTATGCTATGTCGGTCAGATGGGTACAATGATAAAATAATTATACTTCAGGACCGACCTAAACAACATTTGAACCACAATCATAGGACTGGTAGAAAGGAGGTTTATTTATTTATTCATTCATTTATTGTCTTTTTTTTAAATTATTTTTAATGCTCAGACTTCTTATTTGTCATTTAAGGTCTTTTGTAACTGTCTGAAGATTTGCACCTACTTTGTAATAATTAGTCCGTATTCCTACATAACATACACACACAAAATCTGTGTCCGAAAAAGGCTGTTTAAAGTACAGTCCTAAAAGGACTTCACGCTTAATTTTTCTCAGACAAAAATAAGCAGTTTTTTTATCTTAATTATTCTTCACTTAACTTTGGATACTTAACAATAGTGTAGTAGGAGAGGTTTTTATAGATATTATATTGTAGAGTAGGCATATAGGAATGTGCTATGCGAAACGTATTCAGTTTAAGGCCACGCGAAATTAGTAAGTTGTTCTTTGGGAAATTGGAAAAATAAAAGGGAGCGAGCGGGCGAATTTGTTTTAGACATTTGTGCAGCTGCGCCCCTGTGTACACTTACTCTCAAAACATCCATCCATATTAATTCTGAGAGTACGTCCGAAGTCGGTTTCTTGAATTTTATTTTGTTGTGGACCTATATCTCGTCTTTCCTCGTGGTTTCTGTCATCCTTTTTTGTTATTATTTATCGGAATCATTACATAACTTCATACTGGAGTCTGTTATCTCTTTATAAACCAACACATTTCTCATGGTGTGTAACCCTACCGAACCTGTGTTGACAACACAGGGCGAGGCTGGACTTCGGGATACACTAACATCCGAGCCCCACTCGATTTGCGCTCTTCTCAGAAGAGAAGCCTTCTAAGAAGATCGCATTCCGTTATATGTAAATCGAGTAAACCGGGAGAATATAACCCAAAATAAACAAGTTTTTTAAGTTTTCTCAAACACTATGACACAAACACATGCATGTATGTGTCATATACATGTATCCCTCTCTAGTGAAACTCATCACTCGCACACTTAAAACATGGTCGCCGCCATCTTGGAAGATAAATCTCCCAGCTTTGAGACGGAAGAGGTAGAAGATCTTCCAGAAGCAGAAGAGCTACAAATCGAGTGACCGGAAGATATATTCTAGAAGAAGAAGAGTGCAAATTGAGTGGGGCTCTGGAGTAGGTGTGTGATTCCCCGAAGCCCAGACTTGTCAGAATTGAATAAGTGTGTATAAGACATGCATAGTCTATTTCTTTATGTTAATATTGAAAAGATACAATGATTCTTTCACAAAACTAACTTTGTGTACAGGAGTGAAGTGGCGAATATTCACATCACTTTGTCTGTCCGTTAGTCGCAACGAACGTCCGTCCTTCATTCCGTCCATTAACATTTACCTTGTCCGTAGTTTTCTGGGAAAAGCAATAAATGGAATTTTTTAAACGTCATACAGATATTCATTGCAGGAATTTCTCAAGACCAGTTGAATGTCAAGGCCTTGAAATCAGCATTATTTTTTTAGAAAGTTTACGAAATTAGTTTGTCTGCAACTTTCAGTGAAAAATATTGAACGGCTTTTCATGAAACTCCATACGGTGGTTTTTATGTATGAAGCTCTCGAACCTAGTTGAATGTCAAGGTTGTTTTTTTTTGTTTTTTGTTGTTGTTGTTTTTTTTTTTTTGTTTTTTTTTTTGAATTTTGAATTTTGAATTTTGAAGCGTATTAGGGCTGAATTTAAACTTTTTAATTTTTTATTTCCACACTTTAATGTGTAAATTATACACTTTAATCTGTAAATTTGGAAATTAAAAATTAAAAAGTTTAAAATAGCCCTAATACGCTTCCGTTTTTTTTTGTTTTTTTTTTTGTTTTTAAGAAATTTTTATAAAATAAAGCCTGTGTGTTGCAAAGCATTCAATAATTTTCATAAAATTTCATATACAGTAGTTGTTCCTTGTGTGAAGACAACAAGACAATGCTGTTCTCTTTTGCGTCATGTTCTTGAAAGGGGTTGGAAATCAAGTCGTAAAGGACACCATTACTATTTATGGAACTTTCATATAAAATTTGCTTTCCAGCAGATTTCTTGGGGGAATGTGAATGGATTTTTCTTAAACTTCATACAATTGATCCTTCCATCATGTTCTCGAGACAAATTGAACTTCAACGAAACAAAAACTTTAACGAGACAAATGTGGCTAATCCTATTGTATGTTTTCCACTTTTGTATCAGCCATGTACATGTATTGTTTAATCTGGCAGGCGTTTTATGTACCGTTTCCGAGGCCACTGAGCTAAAAAAAACTTTTTGTAAAATACCCATATACTTATATTGCCATTTTCCATTTCCTTTCATAAATTCGTCTCTGATTTGTTGCAACCTGACACAACAATAATTAACAATTAACTTCATTTTTCGCACTGACAGAAAGTAGGTTGTATAGTATCTATCAACTGTTATGTATATATGTGATTTGATTTCATATGAAATCATCCTGGTTTCTCCTCTTTCCAGGTGAATCGCATAATGCATACAACATATTCTTCTTTGTTAACCACGTCACCACCTAGTCTGTGTGATAATATCCTTTTACTCAAGTATTTCACGCCATAATGTATCATCACACAATGGAAATGGGATAACATGTACTTGCTCCGTTTCTTCTTACTACGTTATTCTCTTGTTTGTTTTATAATCAATCTCTGATTTGGATTCTGGGAAGTGAATGACTATTTCCTTTAACAGTAATCAAGGAATGACCTAATACGAGAATTCTTTTTGGAGGGCACACAAACGCGGAAATCATTATGATAGTGCACTTACGTCACAACATATATATCAGGTGAGCTTATTTCATTGTAGTTCAGAAATCATTATCAGAAATACATATATTTGGATTGGTACCAACATTGAATTCAACATATAGGATATTCCTGCGGAACATGAAACTTTCGGAAACTAATTAAAGTGTAAACAGGGTTCTGCGTATTGGAAATCCCGGAATACTAATGATGAAACCAGACATGGCGTTTGTCTGTAAAAACCCTACACTATGTGATTGCTGTAACACGTAGTTATCTGTAGCCTGATCTCATCTAACCTCCCTCTATCTCGTATGTAGAATTAAATACAGCGATATCCTTGTCTATTTTCCTAGATTTGCATGCATATCTTAAATAGGTATTGTTTCTCCAATCGATAATGAGTCGTGTTATCGTTTAATATTTCATAGAAAATCAATATTAACAGGAAAATCTTTTATTATGGATGTAAGCATATTCTTTCATCTTACTCGTCATTTAGGATTTTTCAAATGTTTCACTGCAGCTATTTAATAAAAACATACCAGGTAGCGTGATTAAGCATCTTGATTTGTTCCGTGTAAACCTATGCGTATCGGTAACAAATACACCAGGGCCAAGGTCAAATCGTGGAGCCTTAGTACTGAGCTCGGTTGTCACAATCGTTTCACAAGTATACCCTTGAAAGCTCACACAGGCGAAAAATACAACATTATTTCTTAGACTGTCTGTGTTGTTTTGATTTTTGATTTGAATCAAGCGGAGGTAGTTGAGAACCTATTTTGCTTACAACGGAGTCTATTACCTGTCTTAGGGTTTTTTTGGATGTCCGGGCACCTTTTTTCAGCCCAAATGTGAAAATATAATTTTATTTAAAAATAAGAAAAAATTTGGGGATAAACCCTTGTTTCTAATTAAAATGTAAATTTTTTGTTCACTGTGTCGTTTGCACTGTTGTTTCCAAGGGGATGATCCGATTTTTTTCCTGATGTCGTTCTAGTGAAAATTTTATTTAAAAAAATGGGGGTAGATAGTTCATCTGGACCAAAATTAAACCCTTTTAAAAAGGGGTCAAAAACATTTTTACACTTTGTTTTCGAAAGAAAAGTTCTTGATTCCTTTGTGAGTTTGACATTACTCTCAAAATCCTCCATTAATTGAGAGTACGTCCGAAGTCGGTTTCTTGAATTTTGTTTTGTTGTGGACCAATATCTCGTCTTTCCTCGTGGTTTCTGTCATCCTTTTTTGTTATTATTTATCGGAATCATAACATAACTTCATACTGGAGTCTGTTATCTCTTTATAAACCAACACATTTGTCATGGTGTGTAACCCTACCGAACCTGTGTTGACAACACAGGGCGAGGCTGGACTTCAGGATACACTAACATCCGAGCCCCGCTCGATTTGCGCTCTTCTCAGAAGAGAAGCCTTCTAAGAAGATCGCATTCCGTTATATGTAAATCGAGTAAACCGGGAGAAAAATAATGAACGGCTTTTCATGAAACTCCATACGGTGGTTTTTATGTATGAAGCTCTCGAACCTAGTTGAATGTCAAGGTATTTTTTTGTTTTTTTGTTGTTGTTGTTTTTTTTTGTTTTTTTGTTTTTTTGTTTTTTTTTATTTTGAATTTTGAAGCGTATTAGGGCCACATTTAAACTTTTTTTTTTTTATATCCACACTTTAATGTGTAAATTATACACTTTGATCTGTAAATTTGACACTTTAATGTATAAAATTTACACTTTACTCAGTAAATTTTACACTTTAGTTTGTAAATTATACACTTTAATCTGTAAATATTACACTTTAATCTGAAAATTATACACTTAAATGTGTAAAATTTACACTTTTATCTGTAAATTTTACACTTTAATCTGTAAATTTTACACTTTAATCTGTAAATTATGCCCTTTAATGTGTAGATTTTACACTTTAATCTGTAAATTATACACTTTAATCTGTAACTATTACACTTTAATCTGTAAGTTATATACATCAATATGTAAAATTTACTTTGGCTTTTACTCACTTTAACCCTCGATAAAATACTCAATTACACCTCATGTATATTGATTTCTACAAGGTCAAATAGCCTACCTTCTGATCTCGAAGACCTCTCAAGGTATCGAAATGGCTCCATGAAAAGCCAAAGATTAAATTTTACGGATTAATGTATAAAATTTACAGATTAAAGTGTAAAATGTACAGATTAAAGTGTAAAATTTATAGATTAAAGTGTATAATTTACAGATTAAAGTGTAAAATGTACAGATTAAAGTGTAAAATTTACAGATTAAAGTGTATAATTTACAGATTAAAGTGTAAAAGCTACACATTAAAGTGTAAAATTTACAGATTACTTGATGGTTTATCGGGTGTCATGTCACCTTATTTCAGCCAACTGTAGAAAATATAATTTCATAACAATACTAATTATTGGGTATATACATTGTTACTAAATCAAAATGTAAACGTGTGACTGTGTCGTTTGCACAATTGTTCATAAGTGATGATCCGATTTTATCCTAATGTCGTTCTAGTAAATATATGAGTCAAAAAGTGGTGGTGATTGTTCATCTGGACCAATATTAATCTTTTTAAAGTGTAGTCAAATACATTGTTGACACTTTGTTTTGGAAAGATAGATAGTTTTTCATTCTACTTACCAGACCTAGGGGCTTATATCAAAATTATCCTTTTGGTAAATAGACTTGAACTGAAACATTGTCGTCCAAACTATTAAGAAACTAAATATGTATTGTAAACAATGGCATGTATATAAGTCTGTTGTTAGAATCAACTCGTTAGTGTTTTATTGAACTGCTAAAACATCACCATGAGGGTTACATTTGTGATTGGCATTTTTCTGTTTGCCATGGTAACGGCTCTCCCACAAGATAAGGTACTAAAGGAACTGGAGGAGGATTTGCAGCAAGCCTTCAAGGTAGGAGGGGAATTACATCTGGACAAGAAAAATGCTGGATTTAGTGGCCTTTCAGCGGGTCAGAAACAGGACATGGTGGATTTCCATAACAAAGCCAGATCCGAGGTATCCCCGTCCGCATCTAACATGCTGAAAATGGTGAGTTCTGAGCTTTTGAGATAACTTGACACGTTTAATAAAGCCACCATTTCTTGTACTTCATTTACTACATCTCCAGAAACCATCTGTACAAGACATTAGACACAAGTATATATAAACATAAGCAAACGAGACAAAAAAATTGTAGCATCAATATATTGACAAAATCTTTCGTAGCGTCTGACAAACAACACTTGTAGAACATACAGTAGCATCAACACTCTACGCGTAAAAAGTACACAATCAGAACTGTGTTCCTTGTTCATCATATCTCTGTCAATGCCAAGCACGGATTCATTTAAGTACAATGCTAATGAAAATTCTTTTAATGTTTTCTTTGATCGCTCGATACCTAGTTTATAGGTTATATATATTGAATAATATTGAATTTTAAAAGCGAATAGATGTCCACAAATTTGCACAAGTCTGGTCATGAAATATACCAAAGTGGACACTTTCAAAATCATTGATAATTTGGTATAGATGCTGGCAGTTTCCTCTGTGGAGTAACTTTGTAGTATGCGTAACATGGAGTGACACAAATAATCAAACCTGAAAAATAGCCAAGCTACTATGCTCATAAGTTTCTATAGCACAAGTTAGGAGCGTTTGTTTGACCGAATTTGACTTAAGGTACGTACAAACACTGTTTTGTTTGGACCTTGAAATACAAATGGCGGTTGTGAATAAAATTACACAAATATGGCATAAAAGAAAGCATTTATATCTATAAAAACCTCCCACGTCATATTTCTAACACATCTTATCACAGTTGTTAAATGGTCTCGATATGTTTTTGTTGATGGATATAAGAAGTTAAAGTTTATAAATCCCTATGGGGTTGTCTTCATTAAATTTCCTTCAAATCTGCTCAGTTACGTCAACAATTCATAAGTCAAGTATGTAATAAACAGCTAGAAAAAGAACGTGGAGCGCCAAGCTACATCTTCGGATAATAAACAGAAAAGCATGGGTTTTTTTTTATCAAATGCCGAGAAACACTTACTAATTCATGGTGGCTTCTCACCTTTAACCTATCTTCATGTTTTGTCTATCAGACTTGTGTTTTGTAGTCGTAAATGATATTTTGATATTTCCCAATCCTTTGCCTTCGCGACAACAACCGATGCGTTTGATTGACTTTTGACTTCTCGTGCGTTGCTTTGATCGCCAGCCCGCCATTCTTCGATTGCATATTTTCCGCAGCTCATTTACATATAGAGAGAAGAGCATCGCATTAGATATTCCTCGTAATCAGTGGGTGATCTCCCAATTTCAATTGCAATTAATTGCAAGAACTACGGTATTGATGAGATAATTTTGTCATAATTTGTATGTTACGGAAACAAAGAGAGGCTTCAATAGTTTCTAATAAAAGCATATTTGATGCTTAAAATTTTTCGCCATATGCCATATTTGTGTGATATTATTCATAACCTCTATTTTCATTTCATGGTCAAAATATAATCCGTTTTTATACATACAACAGGAGTCAAATGCAGTCAAATCAATGTTCCTATTGTGTGCCATAGAAACTTGTGGGCATAACGGCATGGTTATGTTGTGCGATATATGTAATACAAATAAGCTGATTGTGTCCTTCAGTAATACCAAATATAGTTCACTCGTGTGGCTAATTTAAAAAAAATATATTTTTCACTTGTTCTACGCACTACGCACTCGTGAGAAATATCAAAATATTAGCCACACTCGTGAAATATATTTGATATTACTGAAGACACTGTTATATATCCTCTATATATACAATATATCAAAATAATATTAAATCCTTTGATGTTTCATTCTAAATATTCATTTATATGATTGGCTATTCTAATTCCTGGAGTGAGGTCCTTATATACTTATAGACTGTTTGGTCCAACCCACTTGAGATTGGCATCGCAAGTATCTTAAATGACTATATTATTTACTATATGAACAGTATTTCGTAGAGCTTGTTTGTTTTAGGTTGTACGTCCTCGTAACAGCCAGGGTCATGTGATAACGGATTTGGTTAAGAAAATTTGTTGTGGATCATTCAGTCAAGCTATCTCATATGCTGGCAGTTAAGAAGAGTTGCTTCCCTTTAATAGTAAAACATTTACATGGTTTATCCAATACATTACACTTAGATGTAACATACCCAGATATGGCATAAATCATGCATCTAGATGGTGCATGCGCACGTATTGCATCCGAATATAACAGTATCACACATACACATTGTACCCGGATGAAGTCAAATAAAATCGTGAGTTCGAGGCCCGGTCAGGGAACGACTCATAAAATTGTCTTCCTTCGTCATTTGTGTCATTGTGCCCTATACATAATTATTATATCAATTTATCATATGCACTTTGTATTCTTGATCCGAAGATTGAAAACATAAATTTCACAACACATAGTTCATATAATACGTTGCGTTAATAATCATTGGGTCATTACACCCTCTCATCTAGATTATAGGGATATTATACCCTCTCATCCAGATTATTGGATTATTACACCCTCCCATCAAGATCATCGAGTTATTACACCCTGCCATCCAGATTATAGGGTTATTATACCCTCCCAACCAGATTATTGGATTTTTACACCCTCCCATCCAGATTATAGGGTTATTACACCCTCCCATCCAGATTATAGGGTTATTACATCCTCTCATCCAGATTATTGGATTATTACACCCTCTCATCCAGATTATCGGATTATTACATCCTCTCATCCAGATTATTGGATTATTACACCCTCCCATCCAGATTATCGGATTATTACAGCCTCTCATCCAGATTATCGGATTATTACACCCTCCCATCCAGATTATAGGGTTATTACATCCTCTCATCCAGATTATTGGATTATTACACCCTCTCATCCAGATTATCGGATTATTACACCCTCTCATCCAGATTATAGGGTTATTACACCCTCTCATCCAGATTATCGGATTATTACACCCTCTCATCCAGATTATCGGGTTATTACACCCTCTCATCCAGATTATCGGATTATTACACCCTCTCATCCAGATTATAGGGTTATTACACCCTCTCATCCAGATTATCGGATTATTACACCCTCTCATCCAGATTATCGGGTTATTACACCCTCTCATCCAGATTATCGGATTATTACACCCTCTCATCCAGATTATCGGGATATTATACCCTCTCATCCAGATTATCGAGTTATTACACCCTCGCCTCCAGATTATTGGGTTATTACACCCTCCCATCAAGATTATCGGGATATTATACCCTATCATCCAGATTATCGGGATATTATACCCTCTCATCCAGATTATCGGATTATTACACCCTCTCATCCAGATTATCGGATTATTACACCCTCCCATCTAGATTATTGGGTTATTACAACCTCCCATCTAGTTTATTGGGTTATTACACCCTCCCATCCAGATTATCGGATTATTACACTCTTCCCTCCAGATTATTGAGTTATTACACTCTCCCATCAAGATCATCGAGTTATTACACCCTCCCATCAAGATCGTCGAGTTATTACACCCTGCCATCCAGATTATTGGGTTATTACACCCTCCCATCAAGATCATCGAGTTATTACACCCTGCCATCCAGATTATTGGGTTATTACACCCTCCCATCAAGATTATCGAGTTATTACACCCTTCCATCCAGATTATAGGGTTATTACACCCTCCCATCCAGATTATCGGATTATTACACTCCCCCCTCCAGATTATTGGGTTATTACACCCTCCCATCAAGATTATATGGTTATTACACCCTCCCATCCAGATTATCGGATTATTACACCCTCCCATCTAGATTATTGGGTTATTACAACCTCCCATCTAGATTATCGGATTATTACACCCTCCCATCCAGATTATCGGATTATTACACTCCCCCTCCAGATTATTGGGTTATTACACCCTCCCCTCCAGATTATTGGGTTATTACAACCTCCCATCTAGACTACTGGGTTATTACAACCTCCCATCCAGATTATTGGGTTATTATACCCTCCCATCTAGATTATTGGGTTATTACACTCTCCCCTCCAGATTATTGGGTTATTACAACCTCCCATCTAGACTACTGGGTTATAACACCCTCACATCCAGATTATTGGGTTATTACACCCTCCCATCTAGATTATTGGGTTATTACACCCTCCAATCTAGATTATTGGGTTATTACAACCTCCCATCTAGACTACTGGGTTATTACAACCTCCCATCTAGATTATTGGGTTATTACATCCTCTCATCCAGATTATTGGGTTTTTACACCCTTCCATCCAGATTATTGGGTTATTACATCCTCTCATCCAGATTATCGGGTTATTACACCCTCCCATCTAGATTATTGGGTTATTACAACCTTCCATCTAGATTATTGGGTTATTACAACCTCCCATCCAGATTATCGGATTATTACACTCTTCCCTCCAGATTATTGAGTTATTACACTCTCCCATCAAGATCATCGAGTTATTACACCCTCCCATCAAGATCGTCGAGTTATTACACCCTGCCATCCAGATTATTGGGTTATTACACCTCCCATCAAGATCATAGAGTTATTACACCCTGCCATCCAGATTATTGGGTTATTACACCCTCCCATCAAGATTATCGAGTTATTACACCCTTCCATCCAGATAATAGGGTTATTACACCCTCCCATCCAGATTATCGGATTATTACACTCCCCCCTCCAGATTATTGGGTTATTACACCCTCCCATCAAGATTATATGGTTATTACACCCTCCCATCCAGATTATCGGATTATTACACCCTCCCATCTAGATTATTGGGTTATTACAACCTCCCATCTAGATTATCGGATTATTACACCCTCCCATCCAGATTATCGGATTATTACACTCCCCCTCCAGATTATTGGGTTATTACACCCTCCCCTCCAGATTATTGGGATATTACAACCTCCCATCTAGACTACTGGGTTATTACAACCTCCCATCCAGATTATTGGGTTATTATACCCTCCCATCTAGATTATTGGGTTATTACACCCTCCCCTCCAGATTATTGGGATATTACAACCTCCCATCTAGACTACTGGGTTATAACACCCTCACATCCAGATTATTGGGTTATTACACCCTCCCATCTAGATTATTGGGTTATTACACCCTCCCATCTAGATTATTGGGTTATTACAACCTCCCATCTAGACTACTGGGTTATTACAACCTCCCATCTAGATTATTGGGTTATTACATCCTCTCATCCAGATTATTGGGTTTTTACACCCTCCCATCCAGATTATTGGGTTATTACATCCTCTCATCCAGATTATCGGGTTATTACACCCTCCCATCTAGATTATTGGGTTATTACAACCTCCCATCTAGATTATTGGGTTATTACAACCTCCCATCTAGTTTATTGGGTTATTACACCCTCCCATCAAGATTATATGGTTATTACACCCTCCCATCCAGATTATCGGATTATTACACCCTCGCCTCCAGATTATTGGGTCATTACACCCTCCCATCAAGATTATCGGATTATTACACTCTCCCCTCCATATTATTGGGTCATTACACCCTCCCATCAAGATTATCGAGTTTTTACACCCTTCCATCCAGATTATCGAGTTATTAACCCTCCCATCCAGATTATCGGATTATTACACTCTCCCCTCCAGATTATTGGGTTATTACACTCCCACTCCAGATTATTGGGTTATTACACCCTCCCATCTAGATTATTTGGTTATTACAACCTCCCATCTAGACTACTGGGTTATTACACCCTCACATCCATATTATCGGGTTATTTCAACCTTCCATCCAGATTTTGACCTTCCTTTTGGCCTATTTTGAGTTACCTCCTTGGCATACCTGGCATCAACACTTTATACCCTCATCATCACTGAAACACCCTCGAAGGACAAGACAGCTGTATGAAGCAATTTGACTTATTTTTTGCTATGCTCTTTTTATGTCTCAACTTGTTTTGAAACATGTTGATATCTTGTTTTTCTTTTGTACGATATTTAAATTTTAGATATAGAACATAGGTGGGGTATACTTTATTTCAAGCAATGAGATGATTGGTCTGCTAATGACTTGTTTTAATTCCGATCAGTTTTAATCTTTATGACAGAAAAGAGTCACTTTTTACATTATATGAATTTATTAAATGTTCTTTGTGCCATCAAGAGTTCAATTGGAGTATAATCTCTCCTTATATTTCATCAATAAAAAAAAAAGAATGAGCGGACGACAGAAGGCAAACCGACGAACAACTTGATTACTGTTGTTTGTGTGTCCTTCCGGTTTAAATTGACAAGGCTCAGTCCTTCCTTTTGTTAATGTTTCAGTCTGACTCCTTTTGTAGAGGTACAAGAATACTGTCCTATTTTGTTGAAGTTTCTGTCCGTTCTTTTTTGTGTAGGTTCAGGAATGATATCCCTCTTATTTAATTTTGATTTTCGTTACAATTCTTCTGTTATGATTAATGCTGTCTTACTTTTGTTTCCCCTATAAACACTTGTTCAATCAGCTAAGTAATATATCTTTGTTTTTATGGTATTTCAGAGAAAAAAGACACGCACGTCATGGAAACACAATTTTATTCAAAAGCGAAATCATTTAATAATACATTTTGAATTGAAATAATTCACAACTATACATATTATTTTTGCAAAAGAAATAAAAGCAAAATTCGTTTGTTGGTTTATTTGAACAAGCATGTAATTAATAAATACAAAAAAATGAATTCTTGACTATAGTGCATATATATTATGAATATTATGACTTTGAAGCAGAGTGCAAAAAAAATCTGTCTTGGGAAAAATATGTCTAGATTTCAAATAGAAGAATAAAAAAAATGTGTAATATAATGTACAAGGTCCATCACTTAAATCACATAAATATTGTTTTAATGTCAGAATAAGATAACTGATAACGACGTATAATCATATCATTTTTGTCAAATTGGCATCACATTCATTTAACAGTGTGAAATTAATAAAATCCTACTAATATGTAAATGTGAAATCCTAGGAATACATTAATCTCAAGTCAAATTGTTCACCTATAATTGACATATTTTATAAACAACACAATCATAGCGAGGTCAGCCGCTCGTTAGCCATCAATTACCTAACAACATCAATTGAAACTCGTTTAAATATATGTATAATAGTATGTTATTCTTTCCATAAAAAAATTATACGGTCAACCAGAAATTGGACGGAAGTTTCTCATTCCGAAACTGTATGTTATTCTTTCCATAAAAAATAACCCAGTCAACCAGAAATTGGACGGTAGTCATTCCGAAACTGTATGTTATTCTTTACATAAAAAATAACCCGGTCAACCAGACACTGGACGGAAGTTTCTCATTCCGAAACTGTATGTTATTCTTTCCATAAAAAATAACCCGGTCAACCAGAAACAGGACGGAAGTTTCTTATTCCGAAACTGTATGTTATTTTTTCCATAAAAAAATAGCCCGGTCAACCAGGAATTGGACGGGAAATTTCTCATTCCGAAACTGTATGTTATTCTTTCCATAAAAAATAACCCGGTCAACCAGGAATTGGACGGAAGTTTCTCATTCCGAAACTGTATGTTATTCATTCCATAAAAAATAACCCGGTCAACCAGAAATTGGACGGAAGTTTCTCATTCCGAAACTGTATGTTATTCTTTCCATAAAAAAATAACCCGGTCAACCAGAAACTGGACGGAAGTTTCTAATTCCGAAACTGTATGTAAATCGATGACTATACACCAAACAGCAAAGTTATTACTATGTCCTTGAAACTTAAGAATACTTTTCATCTTCTATTTCAATTATCGAATAGTATCGACTATCTAGGGACCGCGGTGGCCGAGTGGTTAAAGTGTCCCAACACTTTATCACTAGCCCTCCACCTGTGGGTTGCGAGTTCGAAACCTACGTGGGGCAGTTGCCAGGTACTGACCGTAGGCCGGTGGTTTTTCTCCGGGTACTCCGGCTTTTCTCCACCTCCAAAACCTGGCACGTCCTTAAATGACCTTGGCTGTTAATAGGACGTTAAACAAAAACAAACAAACAAACAAACAAACGTCGACTATCTGACAAAGGAGTAGACATCATAAGTTAAGTTTCCAGTACAGGATCTTACGAAATCCTCTACACCGGACTCATTTTGACATTAAATTAAGAAAAGGACATCAAATTAATAATTCAAGTTCAGGTTTTGATTTTCCCAGTGTGAGTCAATTCTATTTTTGAAGAGATTTACGCTTGGTGCTGTGGCCACATTTCCAGGGATATAGTTCCAATATTTGACGACACGAAGAGGAAAATAAATGATTGCTTACGGGTGTAGTGGGACAGGACTGGGTCGATCATCGGTGACCAGGTAGCTCAATTAGTAGAGCATCCGGCTAGTGTTCGGAGGTCCCGGGTTCGAACCCCGGTCTGGACGCTATATTTTCTCCTTTCCTGGTAGAAAATTGGCACCCAGCTAAGATACCGACAGTGGTGGTATATGGGTCCTCGTGTGTCTTCGAGGGCGAAGACTTGGAAAAAAGGAGGGAGGTATATAGCGGGGCTGGACTGGGTCGATCATTTACATTTTCTCCTCGCCTATTACATGGGTTTCAAGTTTGGCGTGTTGTGGGAATATTTTCTTTGAGTTTCCCCCTGTTCCATGTCTTTTTGACTGATCCTTCCAAAACTTATCATAGACATTGTTTGTAATTTGTTATCATATCGCCGCGCGTTATCCGGTAAGTAAGAGTAGGCAAACAGAATTTCCTTAGCCACTCTGATTTAGATAGATTCCGAAATCCAGGCATGTGTATGATTGCCCTGCTGTCAATGGATGTAATCATATCTGTATGAATTGTCCTAAAAGGATGCCATACTGTATTAGCATATTCCGGATAAACTCTTCCTTAAGTTTTGTACATCAGTATAAAGTTGTGTTCACTTAAAATTAAATGTCTATAATGACGCCAAAGTTTCTTTTCTTGCTCCACTCTAACGGTTCATTACCTAAAAAGATGAAATTACAATTACCGTTTGACTTGATGACGGAAGTCCGTGTCTTCTTAAATTACATTCATATACAGCGTCTCCTCATCATAGCATGAATGACAAGAAGTGAGATGAGAGGGTTAATACGTTCGGAAATCCGATGAGGAGAAAGGGTTCAGTGGTCCAGCATTGTATGATTTTCACACGCCTTACTTTGGGAATCGTATGGAGGCGTGGGGCTGCGAGTCAGATCTCTGATACGCTGGGAGCTGTATTTCTATCGGTACAGACATACTGCACTCAGTACAAGAAAATTCCGAACTATCGCATCCTGACCGCTCGCATGGATACTGAACCGGAAACGTGTCTTCGAATGAATACGGCTTGTCATATGAGATACGCGATGCCACAGAGACATCTGTGGGTGTAAACTTTGGCAATGCGTTGCAGTAGGCATTGCATTGGTGGTGGGAGAAGAAGCAAAATATACCGCGCTCACCAGCATCCGTATTTCCGTATTGACGAGAACGCGAGTGGACACATGGAGTGGACAGGGTATAGTTGTTGCCATTCTTCACTCCCTGTAGTCCGGATACCACCAGTTCTTCGTTACTAGCGAAGTAGGTGTAATGACAGAACGCCTGCATGATAGCCTCACAATTGGATGTGATGACGCCATTTTTGTATATGAAAGAAACAAAATCGCCTTCCAGTTTTTCCTCCAGCAACACGCCCTCTCCCTCGGATAACACTTTGTCGTAGCCTTTTAGGAAGCGAAAAATGCCATTAAACACTGAGACGGTGTCCATCACGGCCGCTAGAGGCCGCTGAAATTTAAGCGAAAACCCGGAAAACTTTTTCGAAAATCCTTCAGCGAATTCTTGCGCCTTGATCGCACAACTCACTTCCGCTTTTACGTCTTCCTCCATTCCTTGTCCGTAGTTTGTGCATTTGATGATGGCGGGTGTTCGACTCCAATAATTGTTTGGGACATACATCATACCCTGAAAAACAGTTTTTCGAACACCAACAGCAAAAGGGTAGAATTCAAAACTAGAGAACCATTCGCGGCCATCTTTACACTTGGTTAGAGACGGAAGAGTGCAGTTGTCCATGTGTTTTGATAGAATCCCCATCCTGGAAATATATAAGCAAGGATACATGAGTACCGCTTAATACACGTTAATGTTTCATCTTAAAAAAATAATGCATAAGAAGTGCTTATTGTAACGGGGACCATTACATATGTCCCCCAAACGAGCTCCACAGTCATTAATAAAGTAGTTGATATCGCAGTATTGTTTGAAGGTTATATACCTATTTTCATCGAAATATCACAATATCTTAATTTCGACCAATCATAAGCCTTCGTGTGGTTGTTATGAAAACGAAACACACGCGGTGGAATTTGCAGTCCCTAACACCCTTGTATACAAATTTTCATCAAAATCGAAAAATATCTAAAAAAAAAAAGTTCGACGTTACTATTATTCATGTCTACTGTTGACATAGAATTGTAGTATCTTCAGAAAACAGAAGAAAGTATTTCCACTCTTAGGTTTATTGACATCAATAGCCAATCATATCATAATTGTCAGTAATAGTTACATTTTTGTATGTGGGCGTTAAACAAGATGTGAACATATCTTTTGCTGAACAACAGTCGACTCAAGGGTGTCAGATGCAGGTGTGGTGCTAACTGTAAAGAAGGCACCATGATATATTCGTAGAAATACAAAAATGCTTTTTCAATACGTGATAAAAATCAACAGGATGAAAATATTTCTCGTATACTCAGCGAAAGGGTATAATATGCCTTTCTTCCGCCAATTCTTCGTCCGCAATTAATCGCGAACACTAAACACAATTCTTAGAGTACCGCTTCTCTTTCAAAAACGACAATGGCCTTGTGGCTTCAGTTATTTATATATATATATATATATATATATATTAAGGGGCATCTAAACAACAAATGCAGTCAAAACAGTGATGTTTTGCATGCCTATAAACTCCTACTGTGGTGCAATTTTACAGAACTAACATGATGATATTTTAGTAAGTGTCATCATGGCAACTGTGGGACTTCCTGTTGACATGTTATTTGTTAAGCTGTTTGTAATTTCATCAAACCATACGAAAAATGAATGTTTCAGGGGGACATAATTAGTTAATTTGCATCGCATGTATTGCACAAAATAGCGATGTCTTTGCGCTAACAAGTGTCTAAAGCACAAAATACGAGCATTGGTTCGACCAGATTCGACTTAATATTTGTTTTTATTTTGACCTTGAAATGCAAATGGCTGTCGTGAATATTACCACACAAATATGACATCATATGCTATAAGGAGGTGTTTCAAGCATCAAATATGCTCTTATTAGATACTATAAAGAACACTAGACATGGCAAGATGACTGCATTTAGAAAAAAAATGTTCAACTGTTGTGTTTGAGGTAAAATGTGCCTATTTCAGAAAGAGGCCACAAACTCCCCAGAGTCACCAGTTTAAAAATATCACTTAAAAGGGGTTCTTCTAACTATGCTAAGGAGTCTTAAAACTATAGTATGATATATGAGCAATTTTATTAATCAAAATGCCTTTCTATTTGCCATATTTGTGTAATATTATTCACAGCCACCATTTGCATTTCAAGGTCAAAACAAAATAAGTGTTAATACGTACATAATGTCAAATCCGGTCAAACAAATGCTATTTTCCAGGTTTGATCATTTTTGCGACTCAGAATTATTCCATGCTACATGTTACCACAAAAAAAACTGTTAGCATCTATAGCAAGTTCTTGGCAATTATAAGTAACTACATGTCCTAAGAAACATTTTAGTATACACCATGGCTATTTTTGTGCATTTTTTATATATTCATTCGTGCTTGAAATTCAACATTATTTTGCTATAAAGATGACCCTTAACAAACACTAAGTAATAGCTACTGACATGAGAAGTGTTGATCTTTCTGTTTTCGACAAAATCGAAACAACAGGAAGTGCCTCAATAACTTATCAACATACATCAGAATGTATTCAAATTCAGAACTTAATTCGAATGTATACATGGGTTGAATGTATCGTATCCCAAAGATAATAATTAATAGCTAAAGCTTACAAGGCAAGGACCAATTATTAATTCAATTAAATAATTATAACTGTATCAGAATTAGAAATTAAAATTGTTTACCTGAGGAAGATTATGGCGTTCAATGATTTATGTAGTAGAGAGTGAACAGTTTTGTCAGCGGGTACACGTATTCAAATCGTACAAACGCCGGTTAGGATCACTTTCGAACGCGCTATATAACGAAACTAGTTGAAATAGGTACAATTATATAAAGCGATGAAACGGTCTCTGAGTATCCGATTATCACTATAATAAAGACGTAGATGGACCTCTGTTTCTGAAAAATTGTCGATTTGGCTATATCTAACTAAGCTAGTTTCCATTTAAATGTCCAAATGTATTGTTAATCACAACTTGTCGTAACGATTTAGCCGTAAGACAAAAAATCGATATTCTAGATGATACAATAACTTATCGTAATACTTAGGTCGTATCGAAGTATTAACCCACTCGACGTTATTCTTCGTTAGATAATCTAAAAGTTTGTTTTTTTAATATTATTATATTTTTGACTCTTGTTTTCTTGTTAAATAACTGAATAACCATGACAGTATGTTTCTATAGGCATCGATACACTGTCAAATGACTTAGGGGAAACCTAGATTGGTATTTGTGTAATAAACATATTTGTCCTCTACATAATTATAGACACATTTAAAAGCACGCCTTTCCGTTCTTTAGAAGCACAACTTGATAATGATATAGGTCTGTAATTTAAAGGAAGATGGGGATATTTTTTATTAAACAAAGGTAAGACATGAACTTTCTTCCATGCATCGGTAAAGGAACATTCACGGATGGAACGGTTAAAATTATAATATATGGGAAGAAAGCGCTCTTGTCGTAGCAATGATCATCCAATGACTATTTTTTGGCAGCTCACACTGCTTTTCTAATGAGTCGTCAACACTGATAAC
This sequence comes from Pecten maximus, assembly GCF_902652985.1. Taxonomy (NCBI): domain Eukaryota; kingdom Metazoa; phylum Mollusca; class Bivalvia; order Pectinida; family Pectinidae; genus Pecten; species Pecten maximus. Next base: position 29,288,422 of record NC_047025.1, read on the forward strand.
ATTATTACGTATAATTCGCATATTTCATAACAAATTGTGTTCAGTTTGTATTACAATTATCAACAACAGAAACTGGAGAAAAATAATTATTTTCCTTTACCACTTTGACTCAAAGTGTTTTCCAAAATTTCTTTCTCCTACGAAAATGATCCCCAACGGCTTTCGTAAAACAGTGTGCACACATTTATAGGTAGCATGCGAAATCGATAAGTAGGCGTGGCTTTTCAACGCGTAAGATAGTTTAAACACATGCATTTCTGGTATTCTATTGTTTTATAGGCAAATCAAAACCAAACAAATCAAAACCAAACAAATCAAAATGAATAACTTAATTATAACATATTCTAACATTGAATGAATAAGAACAACGAAACAAAGCGTAGACTTTCCTGGTCTAATTTTAACTACACGTCCATGCTGAGCAATGCTACAAAGCCAGTATTGATGTCTCTTGTTAGCTATATATTTTTAGAATGTGGCTGGTCTCTAAGTTTCTTGAATAGCGAGGGGGGGAAATGGGAACATGATTCCCATTTACTTCGCCTGTTACCAGAGAGGAAGTAAATAATATCTTTATATTTTTATTTAAGGCAAACTTTAAAAACAATATATATATGGTTTTCAGGCCGAATGAATTGCAGATGCGATCTGCTCTTGTCAATAATAATTGGCACTGTGATCTGACATATTATTGATCCGCTTGTTGCTGAATGAAATAGAAAAGGGGTATGTTTAGGGGAACATGTCGTCAAAAACCACGAGTTTGCTGTATGCATGCAAGTCCTACAATGATATGGGGAGAGTGAGAGCGAAGGGGAGGAAAACAATAACAAATATGTTAATGGGATACACGATCGAGAATTGTTATGGAGAAATGAGAATTAAAAAGAAAAATGAGGTAGCTTAAGATAGGAGTAAGAACGAGGAAAGCTAAATGTTCTTCTTAATAAAGCTTCGGCGCTTCCTAAAATGGAGATCGCCGGAGTATGTTAAGACTGAAGCAATATTATGGTCATTACTGAAAGTAGTTCCTTTAAAATACATTCTAGAACACAAATCATATACAACATTACCTTCAAATACTGTTGAATGTGCTCACCCGTTATCTCTGTGTCTGTGACTAAAGCAACCTATACTAGATCTTTATATCTGGTGTGTTCTTGGAAATGATGACGTCTTGCTATTAATAGTACAATTTTGGTAATTTTCACCGTAAACATACTTGTTTTGAAATTTACCTTGTAAACATTGAAACTTTACCCGGTATTATTGCCAACAGTCGCAAATGACAAGGTCACAGTGGTCAAATAGGCTAAACCCTTAACATACACCTATACTAGATCATTACGCATGGCCGTTTCTTGGAAATAATGACGTCTTGCTATTGATCATGCTTGCCTTGAGGCTTACCTTGTAAAAAATAGTAACTTTTTCCGGTATTAGATAACAAGTTTATTGCCAACAGTCGCAAATAAAAAGGTCACAGTGGTCAAATAGTCTAAATTCTTAACATGAGTATATGCATGATGTATTTGCCATCCTCTGTATTGTTAACAGTGTTGGTTTGTAAACTTTCCAGTCCTGGAGTGACGAGCTCGCTGATGTAGCTCAGAACTACGCCGAACGTTGTGTCTGGTCCCATAATCCTTCAAGGTCAGCTGCTCCGTCCTTCAGCTATGTTGGCGAGAATCTTTTCTTGACATCTGGATGTAAGTAAGGAGATTCAACTCATGGTGGAGGAAACACTGGGCGTTCTGCTTTTTTTTGCAATATTTATTTTTGTATGTTATTAGTGGTAATACCTTGATTACAATGGTGGATACAATGAATTATAGACCTAGAATCCTACCTCGATTGTTGTGAATAATATAATCTTACAAGGGCAGGAACATCTCAACTCGAGTAAGAGCTTAGCTGTTCAGCACTTGGCATGCCGAGTGCTGGCAAGCCAAACTCTTACACGACGATTAAGATTATGTTTCTCGTTTAATTCTACTCATTAATAAACAAAACTCTATTTGAAATAAAACATAAACAATCCTAGGAAATATAGATATATTCATTGTCAACCTACTTTGGTTCCATCGTTTCAGCATATAAAGGAGAAGGTGTCGTGAACTCGTGGGTTAAAGAGGTGAACAATTACAACTATTTCACGTTAGGTTGTACTTCAGTGTGTGGACACTATACACAGGTAAGATAACAAGAATGAGGTATATACGTATCCCCTAACTCTCATGTAAATTGTCATTGTACCCGATGTGTGGTAATAGAGGTATTATATGTAGGAAGGGGTTTCTGTCAATGTTTTAGCGTAGGATGTATATGTCGTGTTTTGCGTTATGTACTATACAATTCGCGCTATATACATCAATTCTGTTATAGTTTTTGGTATTTTTACTGATTTGACCAATGATCAATGCACTGCTTACTAATGACCATGGGAGAACTTTAAAGCTGCCGCAGTAGATTTTGCTATAAAATGTAATGAACAGAAGATCCAACAAGTTCTTCAGTACGACCAAATATATTTCACTCGTGCTGCTAACATTTTGATATTAGGCCCACTCGTGAAATATATCTGGTATTACTGAAGGCAATTTTAGATATTTATTATTATCCTCTATATATTATTACGTTTGTGTTATATATACCATTGTTTGTGTTAAATGTTTTATAGCTTGTAAAATATACTATAGAGTTATATTATTACGCTTGTGTAATATACGTTTCTGATATATACTATATAGTATGCCCTATACTAAATCAATTGTGTTTGATGCTAAATGCTGTTGCCTAATTGATGTATGTGTTTTGATATATACATATCTAGGTTGTGTGGCACGACTCGGAGTTTGTGTTGTTAGCTATATTGTTTATGTGACTTGAAATCATACGCATAACTAGGTTGTGTGGCACGACTCAGAGTTTGTCGGATGTGGCGCTGCACAATGTAACTCCGTCTACGGTCTGAGCAGTGGTTGGTCCAACGCCATTATTGTCGTATGTAACTACGGAAAGGGGTAGGTAACTCTGACTCCTGTAAGGGGTGGGTAACTCTGACTCCTGTAAGGGGTGGGTAACTCTGCCTCCTGTAAGGGTTGGGTAACTCTAACTCCTGTAAGGGGTAGGTAACTCTGTCTCCTGTAAGGGGTGGGTAACTCTGCCTCCTGTAAGGGGTGGGTAACTCTAACTCCTGTAAGGGGTAGGTAACTCTGACTCCTGTAAGGGGTGGGTAACTCTGACTCCTGTAAGGGGTGGGTAACTCTGACTCCTGTAAGGGGTGGGTAACTCTGACTCCTGTAAGGGGTGGGTAACTCTGACTCCTGTAAGGGGTAGGTAACTCTGACTCCTGTAAGGTGTAGGTAACTCTGACTCCTGTAAGGGGTGGGTAACTCTGACTCCTGTAAGGGGTAGGTAACTCTGACTCCTGTAAGGGGTAGGTAACTAAGGGGTAGGTAACTCTGACTCCTGTAAGGGGTGGATAACTCTGTCTCCTGTAAGGGGTGGGTAACTCTGCCTCCTGTAAGGGGTGGGTAACTCTAACTCCTGTAAGGGGTAGGTAACTCTGACTCCTGTAAGGGGTGGGTAACTCTGACTCCTGTAAGGGGTGGGTAACTCTGACTCCTGTAAGGGGTGGGTAACTCTGACTCCTGTAAGGGGTGGGTAACTCTGACTCCTGTAAGGGGTAGGTAACTCTGACTCCTGTAAGAGGTAGGTAACTCTGACTCCTGTAAGGGGTGGGTAACTCTGACTCCTGTAAGGGGTAGGTAACTCTGACTCCTGTAAGGGGTAGGTAACTAAGGGGTAGGTAACTCTGACTCCTGTAAGGGGTGGATAACTCGGAATCCTGTAAGGGGTAGGTAACTCTGACTCCTGTAAGAGGTAGGTAACTCTGACTCCTGTAAGGGGTAGGTAACTCTGACTCCTGTAAGAGGTAGGTAACTCTGACTCCTGTACCAGGTAGGTAACTCTGTCTCCTTAAGAGGTAGGTAACTCTGACCCCTATACAGGGTAGGTAACTCTGACTCTTGTAAGCGGTAGGTAACTCTGACTCCTGTAAGGGGTGGGTAACTCTGCCTCCTGTAAGGGGTGGGTAACTCTAACTCCTGTAAGGGGTAGGTAACTCTAACTCATGTAAGGGGTAGGTAACTCCCACTCCTGTAAGGGATGGGTAACTCTGTCTTCTGCCATTCATTACACTATACATGTATATACGGCAAACGAGTTGTATACTAATAATCAATACTTACGTAACAGCAATCCTGCTTATCCAGTATGAGCTACATATCACGTAATTCTTATAAACAGTAACAAGTTATCACATGTATTTGACGTAAATCTTATAAATAGTACTGAATATTAACGTGAAGTCTACATCATTCTTATAAATAGTACCGAATATCTACGTGTATTCTATGTAATTTTTATAAATATTACCATGTATTCACATATATTTGATGTTAAGCCAGACCTCCCAATAAACAAATGTAATCAAGATTTGTCCATGAGGCCTCTTTTTTTATTTCATGATACCCCAATTTCGAATTTCATACTGGAATTCTCGTGAATAACAAAATGACCTGATGTGAAATGTCTCCATATGTTACCTCCCTTTATGTCTCTTACAGGGGTAACTACCGTGGGAGACAGCCCTACACACAGGGAAGGTCATGTTCGGCTTGTCCCTCCGGTAAAGTTTGTCAGAACAGACTGTGTGCTAACCCCGGGGATACAGGTAAGTCCGGTCAAAACATAAAAGGTTGCATACAATAAGTAATTGAAACTGAAGATTATAATTATTGACCAATACAAAATATTTATTAATAACGTTTGCCAATTACCTTAACATCAGCTCGGAATAGTTATTTTTATTGTTAAGGTTGAAATATTAAGAAATAACATTATATAATACATTACTATCACACGTGGAATACAATTTGAAACAAATAATGTTATTGTACAAAGATAAAACGAAATGTCATGCAGAAATTTCGAAATATTAACATCACAGAGATATATTTTACAAAAATTTACACAGGTATTCCAACATAATCAAAGAATATATAGGGAATATCTCTAAATTTAATAATTTCATTGATGCTGTTACAGGTTCCAGCAGTGGCGCCAATGGCAGCAGTGGAAGCTCTACCTGTAATTAACTACAGACTACTAATATACTAGCACGCTTTTTATTTCCTTAATTTGTTTCTGTCCATCAACAATACGATAATAAATCAGTCTTGCATCCGAAACCCTTGTTTGGTGTCCTTGTATCACCTGACCGAGGGTTACAGTACCTGTATATGTATGTGTGGTGTCCTTGTATTACCTGACCGAGGGTGACAGTACCTGTATATGTATTTGGTGTCCTTGTATTACCTGACCGAGGGTTACAGTACCTGTATATGTATTTGTGTGGTGTCCTTGTATTACCTGACCGAGGGTTACAGTACCTGTATATGTATTTGGTGTCCTTGTATTACCTGATAGAGGGTTACAGTACCTGTATATGTATTTGTGTGGTGTCCTTGTATTACCTGACCGAGGGTTACAGTACCTGTATATGTATTTGTGTGATGTCCTTGTATTACCTGACCAAGGGTTACAGTACCTGTATATGTATTTGGTGTCCTTGTAAACCTGACCGAGGGTTACAGTACCTGTATATGTATTTGGTGTCCTTGTATTACCTGACCGAGGGTTACAGTACCTGTATATGTATTTGTGTGGTGTCCTTGTATTACCTGACCGAGGGTTACAGTACCTGTATATGTATTTGGTGTCCTTGTATTACCTGACCGAGGGTTACAGTACCTGTATATGTATTTGTGTGGTGTCCTTGTATTACCTGATAGAGGGTTACAGTACCTGTATATGTATTTGTGTGGTGTCCTTGTATTACCTGATAGAGGGTTACAGTACCTGTATATGTATTTGTGTGGTGTCCTTGTATTACCTGATAGAGGGTTACAGTACCTGTATATGTATTTGTGTGGTGTCCTTGTATTACCTGATAGAGGGTTACAGTACCTGTATATGTATTTGTGTGGTGTCCTTGTATTACCTGACCGAGGGTTACAGTACCTGTATATGTATTTGTGTGGTGTCCTTGTATTACCTGACCGAGGGTTACAGTACCTGTATATGTATTTGGTGTCCTTGTATTACCTGATAGAGGGTTACAGTACCTGTATGTGTATTTGTGTAGTGTCCTTGTATTACCTGACCGAGGGTTACAGTACCTGTATATGTATTTGTGTAGTGTCCTTGTATTACCTGACCGAGGGTTACAGTACCTGTATATGTATTTGTGTGGTGTCCTTGTATTACCTGACCGAGGGTTACAGTACCTGTATATGTATTTGTGTGGTGTCATTGTATTAGCTGACCGAGGTTACAGTACCTGTGTATGTATATGTCTTGTTCTTCATTAATATATTCAGTTTCTTTTGTAAATGATAAAATGATATGGAGTAATAATTGTACGTTCAAAGATGGTGAAGGATAAAAATATCATAATTTAGTAAAATGATATTTGTTGAAAAATCAACAATTGATGCAACAAGCATTGTTCTATTAGATTTAAAGATAATCTAGTATGTAAAATACAAGTTTTAAATCGCATTTGATAGAATCTGTAGCCTATATGCTAAATGTGTTTCTTACATGTAACCTTTCTTCATTTTGCCTATGGATGCGAAAATGGCAGCTGTTCAAAGCTGTCATGTTTGAAATATATATGACAGTAAAATGGCATCATCAGCAGTTAAGTTGTGGACTATCTTCGAAGTAGTCAATATCCACTCCGTAACACGACAGTTTTGCTGTTAGTCCTCGCATAACCTTGCTGTCAATGGTCCTGTTGCGACTCAAGACCCAGGCGAACTGGGCGTTAGCCATTCCCAGGATCTCGGTACAGGAGAAGACGAGGGCGTGGTCTATGTAATCGGTTGCTACGATGGAATAGTCCAATGGTTGAGAGCCTAAAATGGAAGTAATGTGTATTGCTATTTTTTGTTTTTTTTTAATATGTAAGTATATTTTATGAATAAGTACACTGAGTATAGCTAAAACAGTACATGTCCCTTACCCGCGCCCGCCAGCTATTACACTGTAATGTTTTAAAAGAAACTTTGATTTTCAAAAAAAAAAAAAAAAAAAAGTAATGGTGACCTTGACCTTGAACTAACAACCCTGAAAGTCGAACACTTGTCCGAGATATTATTGTTCTTTGTAATTGTGTGAAGTTTGATCAAAATCCCTATGGGAACAAAGCCGCTAGAGTGCTGGGAATCGGTGTTATGTAAACATTTACCTACATACAAGACGGACGGAGATAAAACATATTACAACACTTCGTTGCAGGACGTCGCAGGAAAAATGTGGGCTTCGTGTTAATCGAAAACACCCATAGTCCAACCAAGCCACCAGCGCCATCCAAAAGTATGCTTAATGTACATCTGTATATGCATTAGCTTATTTGATACCGTTGTTCTGCATATATTTTTGCATTTATGTAAAAATAACAAGGTATGATTAAACAATGCATTTCAAGAAAGCATTTGAGGACATCTTATTGTTTCATTTCTCCTTTAAATCGATCATTGGATACTAACCGATGGATTCCAGCCAAAACGATATCCCGATAAAAACAACATAAGATTATTTTAGTGTTAAATGTCCGATACAATGCCTTGTAATGTAAACATGTATAAGGTCTGACGACGACTAGATGTATCACTATAGAAATGCTCTGCAGTATGTAATAACATTACCTATATCGACAGGTAATATTCACCAGGTATGAAATAAAGCTGACTATATGAATGTATCAGTATGAAATTGTTATCAATAGTGTCTACATATGGTCAATATTATGCGAATTGGTATTTGAAAGATTACATACCTGAACATGTGATAACAGAGTTACGCAATATACTTACTATCCGCGAACGTGACCATGTACCTGGCTGGAGTGGAAGGGTCGGCAACATAACCGTCTCCCTCGGCTACCACCGTGGTGTTGTCTGGCCTGTGTAGAGAGATAGCAGGCAGTGACAAGTTTTATTATCAAATGCTACAGTCTATGCAGTAGCCATCGTACACATTTATCGATTTGTAGAAATGCACATGGACTTTTGGTCAATGCCTGTCAAAAGCTTATTCTTAAAGATATAGGTTATATTATAATATTTTATGATCAAATACTATGTATAGATATTGAATATAAATATAAAATGTTGAACATAAATATTGTTACGTGATAATAACAGATAGATGAAACCCAGCAGCTAAGTTCAAAACACAATTTAATGATATATACAAAACTAAACACCTTACAGATTCGTGGTGTACGAGGTGGTGTATTAATCAGCACAGTTAATTACTTAACAGCTGTCCCTGAGTAATCCTTTCCTTTAAGTTTCTCCAGAATTAAGAATGTTTTAAATCCCACAGCTCACAGTTCCAGGATTTAATAATCCAACAGAATTCACAAAGCTCTCCTTAATGCCCCCATCACACTAAGACAAAGACCACGAAGACCGCACTGCGTCCTTAAAATTTCGAGAAACGCAGCGGGGTCGTGGCAAAAATGGAGAATTTTGCAGTTGTCACGTTCATATTACGCCCTCATTACGTCCTTGCTGGGTTCTTACTACGTCCTACACGTTTCCACTAAGACCTTATCTCGCGCATGTTCGCGCGTGCACCACGCTCTGTGTGTTCTTAATACGCTCTTACTACGTCCAAAAAGATCTTTCTACGCGTGCATTACGTAATTACTACGTTCTCTCTGCGTTTGCCCGTTCCCTATAAATACAACTTGACTTGTTTCTTTTTTCCATTCCCCTGCAATATTCACAATATGCCGCCGAGAAAATCCGGACAGTCCAAGACAGGCCGTGGTGGGAGAGGCAGAGGTAAAATTCTAAAAAATCCACCACCAGTTGCCAGCGTTGTTGCATCCGAAGCAACCAACGATTATGACGAAGAACCGAATTTTTCGACTGGTACAGGCAGGGCAGAGAAGTTCTTGATAACTTGTAACCATCTTCTTTTGTAGTTTGAACGAAAGTGATAATGAATTAAACTTGAAATGAGTATTTATACAGCCGATCCTCTGGACGTGGTTTTGACGTGGTGGTAACCTGTGACAGACGTGTCGTAAACTTAATGAGCACCGTAAGAACGTACTGGAAACCTAACGTGGTCATCAACAACGTGGTATTGGCGTACCTTGGTCATTGTACAAGCGTAGAGAGGTCGCAATAAGAACTACATTGACGTAGCAAGAACGCACTGACAACGCAATGAGAACGTAATACAATCCTTTCCATCAGCGCTACGCTTCCACTGCGTCAATGAAGTTCTCATTGGGTTTTGGTTACGTCATTACCACGTCAATACCGCTGGTACTGCGTCCCTGTTACGTTCTTACTACGTCCCGATTGGACCACGTCCTCGCTACGCTTTTTTTTAACATGCTCAAAGTTTGTTCACGTCCTCCAGGTCCATGAAGACCATAACACGTCCTTATCGGTCTCTATTGAGTCTTTACTACGTTGTACAAGTTCTTTCTGCGTTCGCATTGCGTTCTTCAATTTTTTCCAGGACGTGGTTGGACGTAGTGGGAACGTGACCTAGTGTGATGGGGGTATAACAGTTGTAAATCAGTTTTCACTATCGGGCAATTAATAATCCAGCAGAATTCATATAGCCCCCCTTAACAGTTGTAAGTCAGTTCTCAGTCCCACGCAATTAATAATCTAAAATAATTCATATAGCTCTCATTGACAATTGTAAACCACTTCTGAATAACAATTTGTCTCTCGTTGTATATTTATACAATTTGCCAAATCTTTCAAGCAAATTCTCCAACAATCTCTTTTCTAGAACTCTCTAACACACTTTTTGTAAGCAACCACTTGACAATAAATATTTGTTAACAAAATATTATGACACATCTCTCTTCCAGAACATTCCAGAAATAAGGTTGCAAGAGTTATATATTTCTGTAAGAATCGTCTCTCTTTAATCAATGGATCAATGAAAATATAAAGGATTGAATTTAGATATGGAATTATTGAATATTACAACTTTTAACACGCCATGGTCAAGGGTTACTGCTCGCGGTTCATTATCATCAAGAAAACGGTGAACATGTCATATTATATGGTGTTCATTTCATGTTTTAACCTCCAGTAAGACGTTTAGATATGATATATTCATTTGAAATATTCTTGACATTTGAAGTATTGTATCCTTACAATTTTCTCATCTTCATACACTACGTGGATACGTCATAAGAACAGGTATATTATTACAATTTATTTCATTATTTGAAATACATCAAGGTCACTTATGTGAAGAAACAAAAAGATAAATGTTACTCAGTTGTATATCTATTTATATTACCGATAAGTTTGGTGTGTCATATGTTTAAACCCATTTTATGAAAATGACAGTAGTCCTAATAGATCTTTGATGGGGATTCAATGTATGATAATAACAAATTTACATCATATATATACAGCACTGTCTAAACTACCTTAAATATTGCGCTTCACATCAATGATATAATAACAATACGCTTCTCATTAATGATATAATAACATTGCACTTCACATTAATGATATAATAACATTGCGCTTCACATTAATGATATGATAACATTGCGCTTCACATTAATTTTCACATTAATGATATAATAACATTGCGCTTCACATTAATGATATGATAACATTGCGCTTCACATTAATGATTTAATAACATTGCGCTTCACATTAATGATATGATAACATTGCGCTTCACATTAATGATATAATAACATGTCAAGTGATACACAATGCATATAACAGGTATAACATATATATAATAAAATATCAATGCAAGTAAATAGGTGCTAATTTACATGAAGTCAGCGTTAGAGTCTAAAAGGTAGACGTAAACAGATGAAGTTTAATTTTCTTGGCCTGGTTTTCGACTTCCTGGTAGCAGATGGTAAACTATTCCCCCAAAGTGTCTGTTACCTTTCCGAAACACTGCAGTTATCATATGTCAGAGTAGAAAGTTTGGAACACATAACAAGGATTCTGTCTCCGATCGTAGTGGTCGTGAACGAATGCAATGCTTTATATATACATATCTAACTCCTTGTATTGTGATCTGTATCGCAAATGTTCCAAATACAATGAAGTAAGCACCGGTATGTTGTGTTCCCTCTTTCGGGACTGGTACCAATGCGTTCTGAAGTGTTCTGGACCTCTGTCGGAGGCTAATTAGTGTATTATATCACCAACTCGCGCTGACTTTGTATAATTTCCGTTAGGAGCGAATATTGTATCTTCATAGCTATAATTGTTGCTATATGGAAAATAGCAGAGCACGAAAAATAAAGGTCATGTTGACTTCATGCAGAAGTAAAAGGAAAAGGAGACTAATCTATGTACGTGTCTCTCACTTGTTTTTGAATCCTTTTTCTAGAAACTACTTTAATACAATGTTTTTTAACAAGGAAAGAAATCAAGTTAAAACTAAACTACAAGGGCTGATTGATATGTTGCAGCCTCATATTGAATTATTTGAATTTTGACGGACATATTGTATTATTTTTTTACAACATAATCTCCTTCAGTATCTATATACTTTTGCCAGCAGTGTTTAAGGACCTCAATGCCATTTTAATATTTTAATAAAGCCATCCACTGCATGCATGTAACGTCATCATCGGACTGAAATAGCTATTTTCAGTTTTTGAAATAGATGAAAGTCTGATGGAGCGAGATCAGATGAATAAGGCGGATGCTCAATCAACTTAAAGTCACTATCGTGAATGGCGATATAAACTAACCAAATGAAACCGATCCTTGGAAAACAGGGCCCTATATAGTCAGAGAATAGTAGGGACTTAAAAAGAACATCCTTGAGTACCTCCTTCAATACGAGGCTCACAACATATCAATCATCCCTCGTAAAAGCGTAATCGTAGTTAATTATATATAACGACTGAAGCAGTGTTTTGGTTATTATTTCCTGTACAAAAAGAACATAAATAAGAAGATACGTATGTAGTCTAATTGTATTGCCAGGAAGTAGTGTCAAATTTTAGGTAGAAAGTAAAAATACTTACATATCTCCGAAGTTGTGAAGGCCTATATGTCCATCTGGTTTGAGTGTATATTCCATTCGGATACAACTTTGATTCTCCTCAAATTGGTCATAGAATCGGAACACCTCGTACCACACCCCAAGGAACTTTTAGATATAAAAATATAGTTTATTGTTTTCATAAATTCTTTTGGCATGTGCACAGAGTTAGATTACATTTTCTCATCATTAAGGTCAGATATATATGTTGATTAAAAAACAATGTTTAAATCAACTTATGTTAGGTTACAGATACATATAAGTGAGTTTGAAATTTTCGAAACTGATATTACATATAAGATTACTTTACAAGCAATATTTAGCACATCGAATGACTGGAATATGACAGAGTTCTACATATCCGGGAGTATGCTTGTTGTACTACCAAATAAACACGCATGGAAATTAATTGGTAATTACACAACGGAGTCACCCCTATCTAATAATCCAAATAAGCCAAATATCTTATTTAATATGTTTAAAAACATAAAGAGTTTACCGATGTGAACACAAAACCTTAATTCCAACTCAAAATCGATTAAATGAAGGCAGCATGTGAACAAACAAAAGACTCAAATATACACATAAAACATACAAAACGATTAAACCCATGTGTTTCGGAAGAGTAAGCGTTCGGTAAACCAAGGTCATATCCCAGTAATAATATGTTCTTTAAAGGAGAACCGGAGTACAATTGTAGTTGCAAAGATACCAAGCCAATTAACCTTAGTTAATAACAAGGAGTGGATACCTTTTTAGTAGTCGATGACAAGCTACTAGCCTACGTAAGGAACAAAGAAATACCTATGTGTTAACAAAACCGTAATCCTTACTAAAACACATATCACGGTAACGTTTGAAACATACAATAAGATGTCCCTGCAGAGTAAGCGTCCTCTCCTTTATGATGCAAATATAGTACTATGTCAAATCCAATATCAAAACGAGATCCGGGACGGTGACGGCGGAACCAACAGACATATGAGGCCTGTAACCCTGGTAAATACTAGCCGCAATATACCGCTCGGCTAGAGAGATCTTCTCTTTAGCTCGATCGGTTGAGCGTAAGACTAGTAAGCCAGAGGTCCCGGGTTCGATCCCTAGCGAAGGCAGTGATTTAAATTTAATTTATCATGCGCTCTGTTACATTTTCAGCAGATTTTTCAAGAAAGCGTGCATCCGGGGTATTATTGCACCATATTTGCTAGTAAATAATTACAAATCGAACATTAGCAGCGATTTTACAACAAAATACCGCGATTAAGTGAAGTCGATAGGGGTAGGGCCATTGCTCTGATAATTCAGGGGCATTCAGGACATCATGTAACCCAACAATACGGTATACATTGTACATGAAACAACAGTATTCCGCTAAGTTGAACGTCTCAGGGCCACAGGGAGATTGGGTGATCGTCCCAGGAGCGGACGCCCACGCATTACGTCGCGACGTCATGATCAAGACATGCGGCCAGTGTGTCCAAGAACGGTTAGGAATAAGTTGCGGAAATTTCATTTAAGGTGAGGATGTCCTATGTAGGTCAGCCACTTAAACAGAGGCGACGCCAACGTCGAATGCAGTGGCTTATTGCACATGCACCTAATCGGTTTCGTTTTGCCCACTAGTCACGCATGTTGTTCACTGACGAGTGTCGCTTTAAGCTTTACACGTCATATGGACGACAACGTGTCTATCGACGTCGTGGCGAGCGATATTCTGACGCTTGCGTAACGGAAAGCGACAGATTCGGGGTAGGGTCTGTTGTGGTAAAGGGGCCGCGGTGGCCGAGTGGTTAAGGTGTCCCGACACTTTAACACAAGCCCTCCACCTCTGGGTTGCGAGTTCGAAACCTACGTGGGCCAGTTGCCAGGTACTGACCGTAGGCCGGTGGTTTTTCTCCGTGTACTCCGGCTTTCATCCACCTTTAAAACTTGGCACGTCCTTAAATGACCCTGGCTATTAAAAGGACGTTAAACAAAAAACAAAACAAACAGTTATGTTAAGGGCAGGGATACCTCAAGGCGTGAAACACCTCTCATGGTTATCCATGGTAATCTTACAACAGTAAGATATCGGGATCAGGTCTTGAGACCACACGTTCTTCCTCTTATCCATCAATGCAACCTAACGTTGCAGCAGGTGAACGCGAGGCCCCATATTGTTGGGGTTTGTCGTGACTTTCTGGCTCAAAACAACGTTCCAGGCCTTGATTGGCCGCCGTATAGTCCATATACTGTATGTCCCAGATTGAGCATTTGTGGGACGAGCTAGACAGGTGAGTTAGAAAGTGCGTCAACTTCCATATGACGTCGCTCAACTAACGTAGGCCCTTATTCAGGAATGGAATAATGTCATTTAATGGGGCCAATGTTAAGGAGAGTAAGAGTAGCGACTGATGCCAGGGGTGGGTTTTATACACTACTGATTTGGATCAGGAAACGGGGTAGGGTATCCTTGCTTTGTGATAGGGCAGTGAAAATTATCAAAATGTTTTCAGTGAAGATGAAATAATCGAGAAACCCACACCATAAACACATCATTAAAGAATCATGTAAAATAATATTTATCGAAAATAGATTTGCGTTTCTTTCTTCCGCTAGTGTATTATAAACCCGATATAGATTTTTTTTATTGCAAACAGCCACAAAGAACAATACATGGTTGATGAACTAAAGCTATCTCGCATATAAACTGATATTGTACATTTTAGTAAGCGTTCTTTGTATCAGCTAGGTTCTGACTATGAAGCATGGGGTGAACAAACATATCACGTGACAAAGCAAGCTGTCACTGCGTCACATGATCAAATCTACAGGTAGTATCAATCAAGATAAAGTGTTTCGACATAGCTAATTACCCCCTCCTATTCCATGTAATGCTTTGTGTGAGGGTGTTAGTGAAACTTATCTGTTATTGACATCACTGAATGGCGAAAGTCTAACGAAATACTATAGGGGATCTAAGCGAGTCAGCGTAATATGATTTTTTAAATGATTGTAATAGTTTGATATGATAATAAAGATATTACTTAACCTTGAAATGGCTAATTTTATGGAAATTTCTTTATACATTTGTATTATAATATGTGTCTCCCATTACAAAACATTTAAATGTAACCATTTGTATAATATGCGTCAGTCTACACACAGAACTGGAAATGTTATAGATGATAAAATCTGAATTTTTGAAGCTATGTTCGTCTTATTTTATATGAGCACATGCAATGTGCACGATTTTAGTGCATATAAGAGATTTTAATGTACGTATATAAGTGATTTTAACTTTTCATACGAACCCCAGGAATTGCATAGTACGCGTCCGTGTACGAGTACATAGTACAGTACGTCTACGCCCAGAACTGGAGAGGTCTAATTTGATATATATGGCGTTGTGTCCAGTACATACACATCTTGATTAAAAGATGTCACATCCCCATCACGTTCTTTGTTTTCTCATAGAATTATTGTATTGTATTTTTTAAATATTTTTTTTCGTATCACTTGACAATTGATACACTAAAACCATTGATATTGTTGGTATAACACATAACTCTGCATTAAACACATTTCAGTGATTTAATGATTCCGAAATCAAAGTATATAGGTAGTTTAATTTTCTAACTACGGTTATACAAAACCAGCTTTACGATAATTCCTGCGGTGTTGAACATATAAACGAAAATGTTAGAAAAATTGGATAGTGCAAAAGACGAGCAAGATATTAGCAGTTTAAAGCACTAATTGAGGATTAGATACAGTAGAATAAAAAAATGTATGATACTACGTCATACAGCTGTGTCGTCCTGAAAAGTCCTATCAGGACGCGTCCTGTGATGATAGCGACATCCTACAGCTGTGTCGTCCTTCTAGGACTCGTCAGTGATGATAGGGACATCATACAGCTGTATCGTCCTTCTAGAAGTCATCGGTGATGATAGGGACATCCTACATGTACAGCTGTATCGTCCTTCTAGGACTCGTCAGTGATGATAGGGACATCATACAGCTGTATCGTCCTGATAGGACTCGTCAGTGATGATAGGGACATCATACAGCTGTGTCGTCCTGATAGGACTCGTCAGTGATGATAGGGACATCATACAGCTGTATCGTCCTGATAGGACTCGTCAGTGATGATAGGGACATCATACAGCTGTATCGTCCTGATAGGACTCGTCAGTGATGATGGGGACATCATACAGCTGTGTCGTCCTTCTAGGACTCGTCAGTGATGGTAAGGGACATCATACAGCTGTATCGTCCTGGTAGGACTCGTCAGTGATGATAGGGACATCATACAGCTGTGTCGTCCTGATAGGACTCGTCGGTGATGATAGCGACATCCTACAGCTGTGTCGTCCTTCTAGAACTCGTCGGTGATGATAGGGACATCCTACAGCTGTATCGTCCTTCTAGGACTCGTCAGTGATGATAGGGACATCATACAGCTGTATCGTCCTGATAGGACTCGTCAGTGATGATAGGGACATCATACAGCTGTGTCGTCCTGATAGGACTCGTCAGTGATGATAGGGACATCATACAGCTGTGTCGTCCTGATAGGACTCGTCAGTGATGATAGGGACATCATACAGCTGTGTCGTCCTGATAGGACTCGTCAGTGATGATAGAGACATCATACAGCTGTGTCGTCCTGATAGGACTCGTCAGTGATGCTAAAGACATCATACAGCTGTGTCGTCCTGCTAGGACTTGTCAATGATGCTAAAGACATCATACAGCTGTGTCGTTCTGCTAGAACTCGTCAATGATGATAGGGACATCATACAGCTGTATCGTCCTGATAGGACTCGTCAGTGATGATAGGGACATCATACAGCTGTATCGTCCTGATAGGACTCGTCAGTGATGATAGGGACATCATACAGCTGTGTCGTCCTGATAGGACTCGTCAGTGATGATAGGGACATCATACAGCTGTGTCGTCCTGATAGGACTCGTCAGTGATGATAGGGACATCATACAGCTGTATCGTCCTGATAGGACTCGTCAGTGATGCTAGAGACATCATACAGCTGTATCGTCCTGATAGGACTCGTCAGTGATGATAGGGACATCCTACAGCTGTATCGTCCTGCTAGGACTCGTCAGTGATGATAGGGACATCATACAGCTGTATCGTCCTGATAGGACTCGTCAGTGATGATAGGGACATCATACAGCTGTATCGTCCTGATAGGACTCGTCAGTGATGATAGGGACATCCTACAGCTGTATCGTCCTGCTAGGACTCGTCAGTGATGATAGGGACATCATACAGCTGTATCGTCCTGATAGGACTCGTCAGTGATGGTAGAGACATCATACAGCTGTATCGTCCTGATAGGACTCGTCAGTGATGATAGGGACATCCTACAGCTGTATCGTCCTGATAGGACTCGTCAGTGATGATAGGGACATCCTACAGCTGTGTCGTCCTGATAGGACTCGTCAGTGATGGTAGAGACATCATACAGCTGTATCGTCCTGATAGGACTCGTCAGTGATGGTAGAGACATCATACAGCTGTATCGCCCTGATAGGACTCGTCAGTGATGATAGGGACATCATACAGCTGTATCGTCCTGATAGGACTCGTCAGTGATGGTAGAGACATCATACAGCTGTATCGTCCTGATAGGACTCGTCAGTGATGATAGAGACATCATACAGCTGTATCGTCCTGATAGGACTCGTCAGTGATGATAGGGACATCATACAGCTGTATCGTCCTGATAGGACTCGTCAGTAATGGTAGAGACATCATACAGCAGTGTCGTCCTGATAGGACTCGTCAGTGATGATAGGGACATCATACAGCTGTATCGTCCTGATAGGACTCGTCAGTAATGGTAGAGACATCATACAGCAGTGTCGTCCTGATAGGACTCGACAGTGATGATAGGGACATCATACAGTTGTGTCGTCCTGATAGGACTCGACAGTGATGATAGGGACATCATACAGCTGTGTCGTCCTGATAGGACTCGTCAGTAATGATAGGGACATCATACAGCTGTGTCGTCCTGATAGGACTCGTCAGTGATGATAGGGACATCATACAGCTGTATCGTCCTGATAGGACTCGTCAGTGATGGTAGAGACATCATACAGCTGTATCGTCCTGATAGGACTCGTCAGTGATGATAGGGACATCCGACAGCTGTGTCGTCCTGATAGGACTCGTCAGTGATGATAGAGACATCATACAGTTAAACAATTCCAAGACTCGTTTTATAAAATCTCATATAATGGAAACTCATTTAAGATCCTATATTTTGACTGATATGAAAACTTACCGGCTGGATCTTGAATTCTGGCATTGGTTCAACATTCGGACACTTTCCATGGGAGAGAACCTGACCGTCGATGTCCATAATGACCAATCTTAATGTCACCAGCACACATAAAGCTCGTGAATGCATTCTCTGTACAGAATCCAATTCTAGTCAGTCGTACAGAATGATGATAGTAAAGGAAGTACTGTGTTATACAAGTGACTGTTTCTGTTATACTGGACCCCCATGTCGCTGCTCATGCATATTCATAGAAATGTTGCGGGGAGAATAACACAGCATGATGGTGGCTAGTCTTGATTTTTTGCAGTGAAAAGGAATGTTTGATTTTGTACACGATTTTTCATTTTTAATTAACCGATTCCGTAAATGTTTGTGACAAATCGGAACGGACTTGTATTAGCATCGAAACAACAATAGTTAATACGTCAACACACACAGCGACTGAAAAATGTGTCAAGAAAAGAGTGCAGTATTATTCTGACCAATAGAAAATGATTTATCATCCGCTGGGATTTTTCGAAAAATGAATGAACATGATTGCTACATAAAAAAGGTGATTAAATTAAACTGAAAGAAAATAAAATTGTCATGACGAGAAGGAAAACCAAATAGCAGATGGGAGTACAAAACAACAGTAGAAGGAACGCTGCAAGAAAATCGACAATCAGCAATGACAGATAATCGCAGGAAAGTCTGATGATTTCATCACTTTCATTCTCTTGACAGCCTGATGATTGACCCACCTCCAGTCCCTTGACAGCCTGATGATTGCCCCACCTCCATTCCCTTGCCAGCCTGTAGATTGTCCCTCCTCCACTCCCTTGAAAGCCTGATGATTGTCCCTCCTCCACTCCCTTGACAGCCTGATGATTGCCCCACCTCCACTCCCTTGACAGCCTGATGATTGCCCCACCTCCACTCCCTTCATAGCCTGATGATTGTCCCTCCTCCACTCCCTTGATAGCCTGATGATTGTCCCACCTCCACTCCCTAGCTAGCCTGATGATTGTCCCTCCTCCATTTCCTTGACAGCCTGATGATTGCCCCACCTCCACTTCCTTGACAGCCTGTAGATTGTCTCACCTCCACTTCCTTGACAGCCTGATGATTGCCCCACCTCCACTTCCTTGATAGCCTGATGATTGTCCCACCTCCACTTCCTTGACAGCCTGATGATTGCACCACCTCCACTCCCTTGATAGCCTGATGATTGCCCAACCTCCACTTCCTTGACAGCCTGATGATTGCCCCACCTCCACGCCCTTGACAACCTGATGATTGCCCCACCTCCACTCCCTTGATAGCCTGTAGATTGTCTCACCTCCACTTCCTTGACAGCCTGATGATTGCCCCACCTCCACTCCCTTGACAGCCTGGTGATTGCCCCACCTCCATTCCCTTGACAACTTGATGATTGCCCCACCTCCACTTCCTTGACAACTTGATGATTGCCCCACCTCCATTCCCTTCATACCATGATGATTGTCCCACCTCCACTTCCTTGACAGCCTGATGATTGTCCCACCTCCACTCCCTTGACAGCCTGATGATTGCCCAACCTCCACTCCCTTGATAGCCTGATGATTGTCCCTCCTCCACTCCCTTGACAGCCTGATTATTGCCCCATCTCCATTCCCTTGACAGCATGATGATTGCCCCACCTCCACTTTCTTGACAGCCTGGTGATTGTCCCACCTCCATTCCCTTGACAGCCTGATGATTGCCCCACCTCCACTCCCTTGATAGCCTGTAGATTGTCCCACCTCCACTTCCTTGACAGCCTGATGATTGTCCCCACCTCCACTTCCTTGATAGCCTGATGATTGTCCCACCTCCACTCCCTTGACAGCCTGATGATTGCCCCACCTCCACTCCCTTGAGAGCATGATGATTGCCCCACCTCCACTTCCTTGACAGCCTGATGATTGCCCCACCTCCACTTCCTTGACAGCCTGATGATTGCCCCACCTCCATTCCCTTGACAGCCTGATGATTGCCCCACCTCCACTTCCTTGACAGCCTGATGATTGCCCCACCTCCATTCCCTTGACCGCCTGATGATTGCCCCACCTCCACTTCCTTGACAGCCTGATGATTGTCCCACCTCCACTTCCTTGACAGCCTGATGATTGCCCTACCTCAACTTCCTACAAAACATGATGATTGTCCCGCCTCCATTCCCTTGACAGCCTGATGATTGTCCCACCTCAACTTCCTTGACAGCCTGATGATTGTCCCCACCTCAACTTCCTTCATAACATGATGATTGTCCCCACCTCCACTCCCTTGACAGCCTGATGATTGTCCCACCTCAACTTCCTTGACAGCCTGATGATTGTCCCCACCTCAACTTCCTTCATAACATGATGATTGTCCCACCTCCACTCCCTTGACAGCCTGATGATTGCCCCACCTCCACTTCCTTGAAAGCCTGATAATTGCACCACTTCCACTCCATTGACAACCTGATGATTGTCCCCACCTCCACTTCGTTGACAGCCTGATAATTGCCCCACCTCCACTTCCTTGACAGCCTGATGATTGCCCCACCTCCACTTCCTTGACAGCCTGATGATTGCCCAACCTCCACTCCCTTCATAACATGATGATTGCCCCACCTCCACTTCCTTGACAGCCTGATGATTGCCCCACCTCCACTTCATTGACATCCTGATGGTTGTCACCACCTCCACTCCCTTGATAGCCTGATGATTGCCCCATCTCCACTCCCTTGACAGCCTGATGATTGTCCCACCTCCACTCCCTTGACAGCCTGATGATTGCCCCACCTCCACTTCCTTGACAGCCTGATGATTGCCCCACCTCCACTCCCTTGACATCCTGATGATTGCCCCACCTCCACTCCCTTGACATCCTGATGATTGCCCCACCTCCACTTCATTGACAGCCTGATGATTGTCACCACCTCCACTCCCTTGATAGCCTGATGATTGCCCCACCTCCACTCCCTTGACAGCCTGATGATTGCCCCACCTCCACTTCCTTGACAGCCTGATGATTGCCCCACCTCCACTCCCTTGACAGCCTGATGATTGTCCCTCCTCCACTCCCTTGACAGCCTGATGATTGTCCCACCTCCACTTCCTTGACAGCCTGATGATTGTCCCTCCTCCACTCCCTTGATAGCCTGATGATTGTCCCACCTCCACTCCCTTGATAGCCTGATGATTGTCCCACCTCCACTTCCTTGACAGCCTGATAATTGCCCCACCTCCACTTCCTTGACAGCCTGATGATTGCCCCACCTCCACTCCCTTGACAGCCTGATGATTGTCCCAACCCCCACTTCCTTGACATCCTAATGATTGCCCCACCTCCACTCCCTTGACAACCTGATGATTGTCCCCACCCCCACTTCCTTGACAGCCTGATGATTGCCCCACCTCCACTCCCTTGACAGCCTGATGATTGCCCCACCTCCACTTCCTTGACAGCCTGATGATTGCCCCACCTCCACTCCCTTGACAGCCTGATGATTGTCCCCACCTCCACTTCCTTGACAGCCTGATGATTGCCCCACCTCCACTTCCTTGACAGCCTGATGATTGCCCCACCTCCACTTCCTTGACAGCCTGATGATTGTTCCCACCCCCACTTCCTTGACAGCCTGATGATTGTCCCCACCCCCACTTCCTTGACAGCCTGATGATTGTCCCCACCCCCACTTCCTTGACAGTCTGATGATTGTCCCCACCTCCATTCCCTTGACAGCCTGATGATTGTCCCCACCTCCATTCCCTTGACAGCCTGATGAGTGTCCCTCCTCCACTTCCTTGACAGCCTGATGATTGTCCCCACCCCCACTCCTTGACAGCATGATGATTGCCCCACCTCCACTCCCTTGACAGCATGATAATTGCCCCACCTCCACTCCCTTCATAACATGATGATTGCCCCACCTCCACTCCCTTGACAGCCTGGTGATTGTCCCTCCTCCACTCCCTTGACAGCCTGATGATTGCCCCACCTCCACTTCCTTGATAGCCTGATGATTGTCCCACCTCCACTTCCTTGACAGCCTGATGATTGCCCAACCTCCACTCCCTTCATAACATGATGATTGCCCCAGCTCCACTTCCTTGACAGCCTGATGATTGCCCCACCTCCACTTCATTGACATCCTGATGGTTGTCACCACCTCCACTCCCTTGATAGCCTGATGATTGCCCCATCTCCACTCCCTTGACAGCCTGATGATTGTCCCACCTCCACTCCCTTGACAGCCTGATGATTGCCCCACCTCCACTTCCTTGACAGCCTGATGATTGCCCCACCTCCACTCCCTTGACATCCTGATGATTGCCCCACCTCCACTCCCTTGACATCCTGATGATTGCCCCACCTCCACTTCATTGACAGCCTGATGATTGTCACCACCTCCACTCCCTTGATAGCCTGATGATTGCCCCACCTCCACTCCCTTGACAGCCTGATGATTGCCCCACCTCCACTTCCTTGACAGCCTGATGATTGCCCCACCTCCACTCCCTTGACAGCCTGATGATTGTCCCTCCTCCACTCCCTTGACAGCCTGATGATTGTCCCACCTCCACTTCCTTGACAGCCTGATGATTGTCCCTCCTCCACTCCCTTGATAGCCTGATGATTGTCCCACCTCCATTCCCTTGATAGCCTGATGATTGTCCCACCTCCACTTCCTTGACAGCCTGATAATTGCCCCCCCTCCACTTCCTTGACAGCCTGATGATTGCCCCACCTCCACTCCCTTGACAGCCTGATGATTGTCCCAACCCCCCACTTCCTTGACATCCTAATGATTGCCCCACCTCCACTCCCTTGACAACCTGATGATTGTCCCCACCCCCACTTCCTTGACAGCCTGATGATTGCCCCACCTCCACTCCCTTGACAGCCTGATGATTGCCCCACCTCCACTTCCTTGACAGCCTGATGATTGCCCCACCTCCACTCCCTTGACAGCCTGATGATTGTCCCCACCTCCACTTCCTTGACAGCCTAATGATTGCCCCACCTCCAATTCCTTGACAGCCTGATGATTGCCCCACCTCCACTTCCTTGACAGCCTGATGATTGTTCCCACCCCCACTTCCTTGACAGCCTGATGATTGTCCCCACCCCCACTTCCTTGACAGCCTGATGATTGTCCCCACCCCCACTTCCTTGACAGTCTGATGATTGTCCCCACCTCCATTCCCTTGACAGCCTGATGATTGTCCCCACCTCCATTCCCTTGACAGCCTGATGAGTGTCCCTCCTCCACTTCCTTGACAGCCTGATGATTGCCCCTCCTCCACTTCCTTGACAGCCTGATGATTGTCCCCACCCCCACTCCCTTGACAGCATGATGATTGCCCCACCTCCACTCCCTTGACAGCATGATAATTGCCCCACCTCCACTCCCTTCATAACATGATGATTGCCCCACCTCCACTCCCTTGACAGCCTGGTGATTGTCCCTCCTCCACTCCCTTGACAGCCTGATGATTGCCCCACCTCCACTTCCTTGATAGCCTGATGATTGTCCCACCTCCACTTCCTTGACAGCCTGATGATTGCACCACCTCCACTCCCTTGATAGCCTGATGATTGCCCAACCTCCAGTTCCTTGACAGCCTGATGATTGCCCCACCTCCACGCCCTTGACAACCTGATGATTGCCCCACCTCCACTCCCTTGATAGCCTGATGATTGTCCCACCTCCACTCCCTTGATAGCCTGTAGATTGTCTCACCTCCACTTCCTTGACAGCCTGATGATTGCCCCACCTCCACTCCCTTGACAGCCTGGTGATTGCCCCACCTCCATTCCCTTGACAACTTGATGATTGCCCCACCTCCACTTCCTTGACAACTTGATGATTGCCCCACCTCCATTCCCTTCATACCATGATGATTGTCCCACCTCCACTTCCTTGACAGCCTGATGATTGTCCCACCTCCACTCCCTTGACAGCCTGATGATTGCCCAACCTCCACTCCCTTGATAGCCTGATGATTGTCCCTCCTCCACTCCCTTGACAGCCTGATTATTGCCCCATCTCCATTCCCTTGACAGCATGATGATTGCCCCACCTCCACTTTCTTGACAGCCTGGTGATTGTCCAACCTCCATTCCCTTGACAGCCTGATGATTGCCCCACCTCCACTTCCTTGACAGCCTAATGATTGCCCCACCTCCACTTCCTTGACAGCCTGATGATTGCCCCACCTCCACTTCCTTGACAGCCTGATGATTACCCCACCTCCACTTCCTTGACAGCCTGATGATTGCCCCACCTCCACATCCTTGACAGCCTGATGATTGTCCCCACCTCCACTCCCTTGACAGCCTGATGATTGCCCCACCTCCACTCCCTTGACAGCTTGATGATTGTCCCACCTCCACTTCCTTGACAGCCTGATGATTGCCCCACCTCCATTCCCTTGACAGCCTGATGATTGCCCCACCTCCACTTCCTTGACAGCCTGATGATTGCCCCACCTCCATTCCCTTGACAGCCTGATGATTGCCCCACTTCCGCTTCCTTGACAGCCTGATGATTGCCCCACCTCCATTCCCTTGACCGCCTGCTGATTGCCCCACCTCCACTTCCTTGACAGCCTGATGATTGTCCCACCTCCACTTCCTTGACAGCCTGATGATTGCCCTACCTCAACTTCCTACAAAACATGATGATTGTCCCGCCTCCATTCCCTTGACAGCCTGATGATTGTCCCACCTCAACTTCCTTGACAGCCTGATGATTGTCCCCACCTCAACTTCCTTCATAACATGATGATTGTCCCACCTCCACTCCCTTGACAGCCTGATGATTGTCCCACCTCAACTTCCTTGACAGCCTGATGATTGTCCCCACCTCAACTTCCTTCATAACATGATGATTGTCCCACCTCCACTCCCTTGACAGCCTGATGATTGCCCCACCTCCACTTCCTTGAAAGCCTGATAATTGCACCACTTCCACTCCATTGACAACCTGATGATTGTCCCCACCTCCACTTCGTTGACAGCCTGATAATTGCTCCACCTCCACTTCCTTGACAGCCTGATGATTGCCCCACCTCCACTTCCTTGACAGCCTGATGATTGCCCAACCTCCACTCCCTTCATAACATGATGATTGCCCCACCTCCACTACCTTGACAGCCTGATGATTGCCCCACCTCCACTTCATTGACATCCTGATGGTTGTCACCACCTCCACTCCCTTGATAGCCTGATGATTGCCCCATCTCCACTCCCTTGACAGCCTGATGATTGTCCCACCTCCACTCCCTTGACAGCCTGATGATTGCCCCACCTCCACTTCCTTGACAGCCTGATGATTGCCCCACCTCCACTCCCTTGACATCCTGATGATTGCCCCACCTCCACTCCCTTGACATCCTGATGATTGCCCCACCTCCACTTCATTGACAGCCTGATGATTGTCCCACCTCCACTTCCTTGACAGCCTGATGATTGTTCCTCCTCCACTCCCTTGATAGCCTGATGATTGTCCCACCTCCATTCCCTTGATAGCCTGATGATTGTCCCACCTCCACTTCCTTGACAGCCTGATAATTGCCCCACCTCCACTTCCTTGACAGCCTGATGATTGCCCCACCTCCACTCCCTTGACAGCCTGATGATTGTCCCAACCCCCACTTCCTTGACATCCTAATGATTGCCCCACCTCCACTCCCTTGACAACCTGATGATTGTCCCCACCCCCACTTCCTTGACAGCCTGATGATTGCCCCACCTCCACTCCCTTGACAGCCTGATGATTGCCCCACCTCCACTTCCTTGACAGCCTGATGATTGCCCCACCTCCACTCCCTTGACAGCCTGATGATTGTCCCCACCTCCACTTCCTTGACAGCCTAATGATTGCCCCACCTCCACTTCCTTGACAGCCTGATGATTGCCCCACCTCCACTTCCTTGACAGCCTGATGATTGTTCCCACCCCCACTTCCTTGACAGCCTGATGATTGTCCCCACCCCCACTTCCTTGACAGCCTGATGATTGTCCCCACCCCCTCTTCCTTGACAGTCTGATGATTGTCCCCACCTCCATTCCCTTGACAGCCTGATGATTGTCCCCACCTCCATTCCCTTGACAGCCTGATGATTGCCCCTCCTCCACTTCCTTGACAGCCTGATGATTGTCCCCACCCCCACTCCCTTGACAGCATGATGATTGCCCCACCTCCACTCCCTTGACAGCATGATAATTGCCCCACCTCCACTCCCTTCATAACATGATGATTGCCCCACCTCCACTCCCTTGACAGCCTGGTGATTGTCCCTCCTCCACTCCCTTGACAGCCTGATGATTGCCCCACCTCCACTTCCTTGATAGCCTGATGATTGTCCCACCTCCACTTCCTTGACAGCCTGATGATTGCACCACCTCCACTCCCTTGATAGCCTGATGATTGCCCAACCTCCAGTTCCTTGACAGCCTGATGATTGCCCCACCTCCACGCCCTTGACAACCTGATGATTGCCCCACCTCCACTCCCTTGATAGCCTGATGATTGTCCCACCTCCACTCCCTTGATAGCCTGTAGATTGTCTCACCTCCACTTCCTTGACAGCCTGATGATTGCCCCACCTCCACTCCCTTGACAGCCTGGTGATTGCCCCACCTCCATTCCCTTGACAACTTGATGATTGCCCCACCTCCACTTCCTTGACAACTTGATGATTGCCCCACCTCCATTCCCTTCATACCATGATGATTGTCCCACCTCCACTTCCTTGACAGCCTGATGATTGTCCCACCTCCACTCCCTTGACAGCCTGATGATTGCCCAACCTCCACTCCCTTGATAGCCTGATGATTGTCCCTCCTCCACTCCCTTGACAGCCTGATTATTGCCCCATCTCCATTCCCTTGACAGCATGAGGATTGCCCCACCTCCACTTTCTTGACAGCCTGGTGATTGTCCCACCTCCATTCCCTTGACAGCCTGATGATTGCCCCACCTCCACTTCCTTGACAGCCTGATGATTGCCCCACCTCCACTTCCTTGACAGCCTGATGATTGCCCCACCTCCACTTCCTTGACAGCCTGATGATTACCCCACCTCCACTTCCTTGACAGCCTGATGATTGCCCCACCTCCACATCCTTGACAGCCTGATGATTGTCCCCACCTCCACTTCCTTGATAGCCTGATGATTGTCCCACCTCCACTCCCTTGACAGCCTGATGATTACCCCACCTCCACTCCCTTGACAGCTTGATGATTGTCCCACCTCCACTTCCTTGACAGCCTGATGATTGCCCCACCTCCATTCCCTTGACAGCCTGATGATTGCCCAACCTCCACTTCCTTGACAGCCTGATGATTGCCCCACCTCCATTCCCTTGACAGCCTGATGATTGCCCCACCTCCACTTCCTTGACAGCCTGATGATTGCCCCACCTCCACTTCCTTGACAGCCTGATGATTGTCCCAACTCCACTTCCTTGACAGCCTGATGATTGCCCTACCTCAACTTCCTACAAAACATGATGATTGTCCCGCCTCCATTCCCTTGACAGCCTGATGATTGTCCCACCTCAACTTCCTTGACAGCCTGATGATTGTCCCCACCTCAACTTCCTTCATAACATGATGATTGTCCCACCTCCACTCCCTTGACAGCCTGATGATTGTCCCACCTCAACTTCCTTGACAGCCTGATGATTGTCCCCACCTCAACTTCCTTCATAACATGATGATTGTCCCACCTCCACTCCCTTGACAGCCTGATGATTGCCCCACCTCCACTTCCTTGAAAGCCTGATAATTGCACCACTTCCACTCCATTGACAGCCTGATGATTGTCCCCACCTCCACTTCGTTGACAGCCTGATAATTGCCCCACCTCCACTTCCTTGACAGCCTGATGATTGCCCCACCTCCACTTCCTTGACAGCCTGATGATTGCCCAACCTCCACTCCCTTCATAACATGATGATTGCCCCACCTCCACTTCCTTGACAGCCTGATGATTGCCCCACCTCCACTTCATTGACATCCTGATGGTTGTCACCACCTCCACTCCCTTGATAGCCTGATGATTGCCCCACCTCCACTCCCTTGACAGCCTGATGATTGTCCCACCTCCACTCCCTTGACAGCCTGATGATTGCCCCACCTCCACGTCCTTGACAGCCTGATGATTGCCCCACCTCCACTCCCTTGACATCCTGATGATTGCCCCACCTCCACTCCCTTGACATCCTGATGATTGCCCCACCTCCACTTCATTGACAGCCTGATGATTGTCATCACCTCCACTCCCTTGATAGCCTGATGATTGCCCCACCTCCACTCCCTTGACAGCCTGATGATTGCCCCACCTCCACTTCCTTGACAGCCTGATGATTGCCCCACCTCCACTCCCTTGACAGCCTGATGATTGTCCCTCCTCCACTCCCTTGACAGCCTGATGATTGTCCCACCTCCACTTCCTTGACAGCCTGATGATTGCCCCACCTCCACTTCCTTGACAGCCTGATGATTGCCCAACCTCCTCTCCCTTCATAACATGATGATTGCCCCACCTCCACTTCCTTGACAGCCTGATGATTGCCCCACCTCCACTTCATTGACATCCTGATGGTTGTCACCACCTCCACTCCCTTGTAGCCTGATGATTGCCCCACCTCCACTTCCCTTGACAGCCTGATGATTGTCCCCACCTCCACTCCCTTGACAGCCTGATGATTGCCCCACCTCCACTTCCTTGACAGCCTGATGATTGCCCCACCTCCACTCCCTTGACATCCTGATGATTGCCCCACCTCCACTCCCTTGACATCCTGATGATTGCCCCACCTCCACTTCATTGACAGCCTGATGATTTTCACCACCTCCACTCCCTTGATAGCCTGATGATTGCCCCACCTCCACTCCCTTGACAGCCTGATGATTGCCCCACCTCCACTTCCTTGACAGCCTGATGATTGCCCCACCTCCACTCCCTTGACAGCCTGATGATTGTCCCTCCTCCACTCCCTTGACAGCCTGATGATTGTCCCACCTCCACTTCCTTGACAGCCTGATGATTGTCCCTCCTCCACTCCCTTGATAGCCTGATGATTGTCCCACCTCCATTCCCTTGATAGCCTGATGATTGTCCCACCTCCACTTCCTTGACAGCCTGATAATTGCCCCACCTCCACTTCCTTGACAGCCTGATGATTGCCCCACCTCCACTCCCTTGACAGCCTGATGATTGTCCCAACCCCCACTTCCTTGACAGCCTAATGATTGCCCCACCTCCACTCCCTTGACAACCTGATGATTGTCCCCACCCCCACTTCCTTGACAGCCTGATGATTGCCCCACCTCCACTCCCTTGACAGCCTGATGATTGCCCCACCTCCACTTCCTTGACAGCCTGATGATTGCCCCACCTCCACTCCCTTGACAGCCTGATGATTGTCCCCACCTCCACTTCCTTGACAGCCTAATGATTGCCCCACCTCCACTTCTTTGACAGCCTGATGATTGCCCCACCTCCACTCCTTGACAGCCTGATGATTGTTCCCACCCCCACTCCCTTGACAGCATGATGATTGTCCCCACCCCCACTTCCTGACAGCCTGATGATTGTCCCCACCCCACTTCCTTGACAGCCGATGATTGTCCCCACCTCCATCCCTTGACAGCCTGATGATTGTCCCCCACCTCCATTCCCTTGGACAGCCTGATGGAGTGTCCCTCCTCCACTTCCCTTGACAGCCTGATGATTGCCCCGCCTCCACTTCCTTGACAGCCTGATGATTGTCCCCACCCCCACTCCCTTGACAGCATGATGATTGCCCCACCTCCACTCCCTTGACAGCATGATAATTGCCCAACCTCCACTCCCTTCATAACATGATGATTGCCCCACCTCCACTCCCTTGACAGCCTGGTGATTGTCCCTCCTCCACTCCCTTGACAGCCTGATGATTGCCCCCACCTCCACTCCTTGACAGCCTGATGATTGCCCCACCTCCACTTCCTTGACAGCCTGATGATTGCCCCACCTCCACTTCCTTGACAGCCTGATGATTGCCCCACCTCCACTTCCTTGACAGCCTGATGATTGCCCCACCTCAACTTCCTTGACAGCCTGATGATTGCCCCACCTCCACTCCCTTGACAGCCTGATGATTGCCCCACCTCCACTTCCTTGACAGCCTGATAATTGCCCCACCTCCACTCCCTTGATAGCCTGATGATTGTCCCTCCTCCACTCCCTTGACAACCTGATGATTGTCCCACCTCCACTTCCTTGACAGCCTGATGATTGCCCAACCTCCACTTCCTTGACAGCCTGGTGATTGTCCCACCTCCACTTCCTTGACAGCCTGATGATTGCACCACTTCCATTCCCTTGACAGCCTGATGATTGCCCTACCTCCACTCGTTTGACAGCCTGATGATTGCCCCACCTCCATTCCCTTGACAGCCTGATAATTGCCCCACCTCCACTCCCTTGACAGCCTGATGATTGTCCCTCCTCCACTCCCTTGACAACCTGATGATTGTCCCACCTCCACTTCCTTGACAGCCTGATGATTGCCCTACCTCAACTTCCTACAAAACATGATGATTGTCCCACCTCCATTCCCTTGACAGCCTGATGATTGTCCCACCTCAACTTCCTTGACAGCCTGATGATTGTCCCCACCTCAACTTCCTTCATAACATGATGATTGTCCCACCTCCACTCCCTTGACAGCCTGATGATTGTCCCACCTCAACTTCCTTGACAGCCTGATGATTGTCCCCACCTCAACTTCCTTCATAACATGATGATTGTCCCACCTCCACTCCCTTGACAGCCTGATGATTGCCCCACCTCCACTTCCTTGAAAGCCTGATAATTGCACCACTTCCACTCCATTGACAGCCTGATGATTGTCCCCACCTCCACTTCGTTGACAGCCTGATAATTGCCCCACCTCCACTTCCTTGACAGCCTGATGATTGCCCCACCTCCACTTCCTTGACAGCCTGATGATTGCCCCACCTCCACTCCCTTCATAACATGATGATTGCCCCACCTCCACTTCGTTGACAGCCTGATGATTGCCCCACCTCCACTTCATTGACATCCTGATGGTTGTCACCACCTCCACTCCCTTGATAGCCTGATGATTGCCCCACCTCCACTCCCTTGACAGCCTGATGATTGTCCCACCTCCACTCCCTTGACAGCCTGATGATTGCCCCACCTCCACTTCCTTGACAGCCTGATGATTGCCCCACCTCCACTCCCTTGACATCCTGATGATTGCCCCACCTCCACTCCCTTGACATCCTGATGATTGCCCCACCTCCACTTCATTGACAGCCTGATGATTGTCACCACCTCCACTCCCTTGATAGCCTGATGATTGCCCCACCTCCACTCCCTTGACAGCCTGATGATTGCCCCACCTCCACTTCCTTGACAGCCTGATGATTGCCCCACCTCCACTCCCTTGACAGCCTGATGATTGTCCCCTCCTCCACTCCCTTGACAGCCTGATGATTGTCCCACCTCCACTTCCTTGACAGCCTGATGATTGTCCCTCCTCCACTCCCTTGATAGCCTGATGATTGTCCCACCTCCATTCCCTTGATAGCCTGATGATTGTCCCACCTCCACTTCCTTGACAGCCTGATAATTGCCCCACCTCCTCTTCCTTGACAGCCTGATGATTGCCCCACCTCCACTCCCTTGACAGCCTGATGATTGTCCCAACCCCCACTTCCTTGACAGCCTAATGATTGCCCCACCTCCACTCCCTTGACAACCTGATGATTGTCCCCACCCCCACTTCCTTGACAGCCTGATGATTGCCCCACCTCCACTCCCTTGACATCCTGATGATTGCCCCACCTCCACTTCCTTGACAGCCTGATGATTGCCCCACCTCCACTCCCTTGACAGCCTGATGATTGTCCCCACCTCCACTTCCTTGACAGCCTAATGATTGCCCCACCTCCACTTCCTTGACAGCCTCATGATTGCCCCACCTCCACTTCCTTGACAGCCTGATGATTGTTCCCACCCCCACTTCCTTGACAGCCTGATGATTGTCCCCACCCCCACTTCCTTGACAGCCTGATGATTGTCCCCACCCCCACTTCCTTGACAGCCTGATGATTGTCCCCACCTCCATTCCCTTGACAGCCTGATGATTGTCCCCACCTCCATTCCCTTGACAGCCTGATGAGTGTCCCTCCTCCACTTCCTTGACAGCCTGATGATTGCCCCGCCTCCACTTCCTTGACAGCCTGATGATTGTCCCCACCCCCACTCCCTTGACAGCATGATGATTGCCCCACCTCCACTCCCTTGACAGCATGATAATTGCCCCACCTCCACTCCCTTCATAACATGATGATTTCGTCACCTCCACTCCCTTGACAGCCTGGTGATTGTCCCTCCTCCACTCCCTTGACAGCCTGATGATTGCCCCACCTCCACTTCCTTGACAGCCTGATGATTGCCCCACCTCCACTTCCTTGACAGCCTGATGATTGCCCCACCTCCACTTCCTTGACAGCCTGATGATTGCCCCACCTCAACTTCCTTGACAGCCTGATGATTGCCCCACCCCCACTCCCTTGACAGCCTGATGATTGCCCCACCTCCACTTCCTTGACAGCCTGATAATTGCCCCACCTCCACTCCCTTGACAGCCTGATGATTGTCCCTCCTCCACTCCCTTGACAACCTGATGATTGTCCCACCTCCACTTCCTTGACAGCCTGATGATTGCCCAACCTCCACTTCCTTGACAGCCTGGTGATTGCCCCACCTCCACTTCCTTGACAGCCTGATGATTGTCCCACCTCCACTTCCTTGACAGCCTGATGATTGCACCACTTCCATTCCCTTGACAGCCTGATGATTGCCCTACCTCCACTCGTTTGACAGCCTGATGATTGCCCCACCTCCATTCCCTTGACAGCCTGATGATTGCCCCACCTCCACTTCCTTGAAAGCCTGATGGGTGTCCCTCCTCCACTCCCTTGATAGCCTGATGATTGTCCCACCTCCACTTCCTTGACAGCCTGATGATTGCCCCACCTCCATTCCCTTGACAGCCTGATGATTGCCCCACCTCCACTTCCTTGACAGCCTGATGATTGCCCCACCTCCATTCCCTTGACAGCCTGATGATTGCCCCACCTCCACTTTCTTGACAGCCTGATGATTGTCCCACCTCCACTTCCTTGACAGCCTGATGATTGCCCTACCTCAACTTCCTACAAAACATGATGATTGTCCCACCTCCATTCCCTTGACAGCCTGATGATTGTCCCACCTCAACTTCCTTGACAGCCTGATGATTGTCCCCACCTCAACTTCCTTCATAACATGATGATTGTCCCACCTCCACTCCCTTGACAGCCTGATGATTGTCCCACCTCAACTTCCTTGACAGCCTGATGATTGTCCCCACCTCAACTTCCTTCATAACATGATGATTGTCCCACCTCCACTCCCTTGACAGCCTGATGATTGCCCCACCTCCACTTCCTTGAAAGCCTGATAATTGCACCACTTCCACTCCATTGACAGCCTGATGATTGTCCCCACCTCCACTTCGTTGACAGCCTGATAATTGCCCAACCTCCACTTCCTTGACAGCCTGATGATTGCCCCACCTCCACTTCCTTGACAGCCTGATGATTGCCCAACCTCCACTCCCTTCATAACATGATGATTGCCCCACCTCCACTTTCTTGACAGCCTGATGATTGCCCCACCTCCACTTCATTGACATCCTGATGGTTGTCACCACCTCCACTCCCTTGATAGCCTGATGATTGCCCCACCTCCACTCCCTTGACAGCCTGATGATTGTCCCACCTCCACTCCCTTGACAGCCTGATGATTGCCCCACCTCCACTTCCTTGACAGCCTGATGATTGCCCCACCTCCACTCCCTTGACAGCCTGATGATTGCCCCCACCTCCACTCCCTTGACATCCTGATGATTGCCCCACCTCCACTTCATTGACAGCCTGATGATTGTCACCACCTCCACTCCCTTGATAGCCTGATGATTGCCCCACCTCCACTCCCTTGACAGCCTGATGATTGCCCCACCTCCACTTCCTTGACAGCCTGATGATTGCCCCACCTCCACTCCCTTGACAGCCTGATGATTGTCCCTCCTCCACTCCCTTGACAGCCTGATGATTGTCCCACCTCCACTTCCTTGACAGCCTGATGATTGTCCCTCCTCCACTCCCTTGACAGCCTGATGATTGCCCCATCTCCACTTCCTTGACAGCCTGATGATTGCCCAACCTCCACTCCCTTCATAACATGATGATTGCCCCACCTCCATTCCCTTGACAGCCTGATGATTGCCCCACCTCCACTTCCTTGACAGCCTAATGATTGCCCCACCTCCATTCCCTTGATAGCCTGATGATTGTCCCACCTCCACTTCCTTGACAGCCTGATAATTGCCCCACCTCCACTTCCTTGACAGCCTGATGATTGTCCCAACCCCCACTTCCTTGACAGCCTAATGATTGCCCCACCTCCACTCCCTTGACAACCTGATGATTGTCCCCACCCCCACTTCCTTGAAAGCCTGATGATTGCCCCACCTCCACTTCCTTGACAGCCTGATGATTGCCCCACCTCCACTCCCTTGACAGCCTGATGATTGTCCCCACCTCCACTTCCTTGACAGCCTAATGATTGCCCCACCTCCACTTCCTTGACAGCCTGATGATTGCCCCACCTCCACTTCCTTGACAGCCTGATGATTGTTCCCACCCCCACTTCCTTGACAGCCTGATGATTGTCCCCACCCCCACTTCCTTGACAGCCTGATGATTGTCCCCACCCCCACTTCCTTGACAGCCTGATGATTGTCCCCACCTCCATTCCCTTGACAGCCTGATGAGTGTCCCTCCTCCACTTCCTTGACAGCCTGATGATTGCCCCTCCTCCACTTCCTTGACAGCCTGATGATTGTCCCCACCCCCACTTCCTTGACAGCCTGATGATTGTCCCCACCTCCATTCCCTTGACAGCCTGATGATTGTCCCACCTCCACTTCCTTGACAGCCTGATGATTGTCCCACCTCCACTCCCTTGACAGCCTGATGATTGCCCCACCTCCACTCCCTTGACAGCATGATGATTGCCCCACCTCCACTCCCTTGACAGCATGATAATTGCCCCACCTCCACTCCCTTCATAACATGATGATTGCCCCACCTCCACTCCTTGACAGCCTGGTGATTGTCCCTCCTCCACTCCCTTGACAGTCTGATGATTGCCCCACCTCCACTTCCTTGACAGCCTGATGATTGCCCCACCTCCACTTCCTTGACAGCCTGATGATTGCCCCACCTCAACTTCCTTGACAGCCTGATGATTGCCCCATCTCCACTCCCTTGACAGCCTGATGATTGCCCCACCTCCACTTCCTTGACAGCCTGATAATTGCCCCACCTCCACTCCCTTGACAGCCTGATGATTGTCCCTCCTCCACTCCCTTGACAACCTGATGATTGTCCCACCTCCACTTCCTTGACAGCCTGATGATTGCCCAACCTCCACTTCCTTGACAGCCTGGTGATTGCCCCACCTGCACTTCCTTGACAGCCTGATGATTGTCCAACCTCCACTTCCTTGACAGCCTGATGATTGCACCACTTCCATTCCCTTGACAGCCTGATGATTGCCCTACCTCCACTCGTTTGACAGCCTGATGATTGCCCCACCTCCATTCCCTTGACAGCCTGATGATTGCCCCACCTCCACTTCCTTGACAGCCTGATGGGTGTCCCTCCTCCACTCCCTTGATAGCCTGATGATTGTCCCACCTCCACTCCATTGACAGCCTGATGATTGTCCCACCTCCACTTCCTTGATAGCCTGATGATTGCCCCACCTCCACTCCATTGACAGCCTGATGATTGCCGTACCTCCACTTCCTTGACAGCCTGATGATTGCCCCACCTCCACTTCCTTGACAGCCTGATGATTGTCCCACTTCCACTCCCTTGATAGCCTGATGATTGTCCCTCCTCCACTTCCTTGACAGCCTGATGATTGTCCCACCTCCACTTCCTTCATAGCCTGATGATTGTCCCACCTCCACTCCCTTGACAGCCTGATGATTGTCCCACCTCCACTCCCTTGACAGCCTGATGATTGCCCCACCTCCACTCCCTTGACAGCCTGATGATTGTCCCACCTCCACTCCCTTGACAGCCTGATGATTGTCCCACCTCCACTCCCTTGACAGCCTGATGATTGTCCCACCTCCACTCCCTTGACAGCCTGATGATTGCCCCACCTCCACTCCCTTCATAACATGATGATTGTCCCTCCTCCACTTCCTTGACAGCCTGATGATTGCCCCACCTCCACTCCCTTGATAGCCTGATGATTGCCCCACCTCCACTTCCTTGACAGCCTGATGATTGCCCCATCTCCACTCCCTTGACAGCCTGATCATTGCCCAACCTCCACTCCCTTGACAGCCTGATGATTGATCCATCTCCACTTCCTTGACAGCCTGATGATTGCCCCATCTCCACTTCCTTGAAACCAATCTAAACCACGTTTAAGCCTAGATTGTTCTCGTTCGAGAACTATGAACCGTAGCAATTATGCTCGTTATCAATCTACAAGATGAATTGTTAGCAGCAAGCAACTCTGTGAGCTTTCTCCTTAATTACATTGAATAATCAGAGGAATAGTTTCATATGGTTACGTGGGAAGTGTATAAGAAAGTTTTCTAATGTGCACAGCGATCGAGTAAGAAATAATCTAATAGTGACATTGATTTATTAAGATATGTCAGTGGTCTTTTTCTTGTGAAGTGACATCCCACTCGGTGCCCTTCGGTACTGGAAGCATTCATAGAGTTTCAACAGTGGTGCACATGCAACGGATTTGTTCCGTTTTGCCAACTGCGTCTTTGGTGAGGCTTATGTTTTCCTCAGCAATATTTTCTGCTCGTCATAATGATACTGCTGTAGGTTTTTAGTGTTTAACATCCTCTCAACAGCTAGGGTCATATAAAGACCCCGGAGGGGGGAGGGACGAGGAGATGCCTATAGAAGGAAGTACAAATCAGTGAGGAAAGACAAGAAAGATTTAAGCGATGGGGACAGAAGATCTATTTCCTCTTCAATGCCCCCTAAAAAGAAGACACGGAAGAGAAACAGGTCGAAAACTGTTTAATCATATGACAAAACTGCAACATTTTCACATTACAGAATTTTAATGATTCTCATTACCTGTCATAGGATTGGGTAGATAATAGTGATCGACAGGAGAAAAGTTCCAAAATGACAATAAATAAGACAAAATCAACAATGAATTTAAGCTTCGTAATTTATTATTGCTTAAGATTCAACAAAATGTAAATGTAACAACATTTACTAATTCAGTCTACTTAACTCTGTCCGGGAGCACATACATAAATGTATATATGTAAGCAAAAAACATTTTGACGTCACGGATTGCTGGAAAGTCCCTTGTAAAAGGGTTATGTTAATACAATATTTGATCAAAGTGAGAATGTTTAGAATTGGCCAATCAGGAAAGGGGAAACTCAAGGTTATGTAATTCCAGTAACACAAAATATTGACCTCCACATGACCATATTTTAGCCAATGAGAATATTGAGGATAATCAGACCATATATAATATTAAAAAAAAAAGAAGAAATAAATAAATAAATAGAAAACGAGGGCGCTTTTTTTACCGACTATTTCAGAAAATAGGTTTGAATTTTGCATATAAAAATATGTTCTGATTTTAGAAAATGTGAATTTTTCATATCAGAGATTCGAATTCTTGATATATCAGAAAATTAAAAAAAAACATCTTAGGCATTTTCTGAGGCAAAAAATAATTCTTGATATCAAAAATTATTTTCTGACAATTTTTTTTTTTTTATTAAGATGGAAGTTTTTGGGGAAACTATGACATTGCATTAGTCATGGCTTGTATTGCAATAAACTTACCGTATTCCGCATGCTTCCGTTTCCGTACTAAATTCCGGGTTTATAATCGTCTTGATAGCTATGGCGTCGAGATCTGCGTGTGTGTCGTTTTTCATGTTGGGAAGAAGGACGTCGTGTAAGGACTTGATGTTCGTACTGTTTTTGCTTGGATGTTTCCACGATTCACTCGAGAAGCCGTTTAGTGGAGAATCTCTGTCCCCTGTGATTTTGAGTAAGTTTACAAGTTATATGATTGTTTACATGTAGATCTATGTGTTGTGATGACACACGTGACGGTGAAACAGTGTTGGTGGTGTCATCAGATCTGGATCGCTTATATAATTTAGTAAATATCTGTGATGGTGACCAAGAGAAATAAACTCGCTTGCGTCGGCACTACAAATTATAAATCCACATTTGATTCAAAAAAAAGAGAGAGAGATTGATGCGTAAGGGGCGTTTGAATATTATGCATTTATGGCCCTAGATGCAGGTTTGTTTACCCGAAGGTGCACGTGCATGTCATATTTCCCGAGGGCAATATGAGAGCTGAATAAAATTGTTTAAATTGTTAAATTGTTTATTATACCGAAAAATGATAAGTAATGATGATACTCAAAAATAAACTGAAGATATGAAATATCGGTATGGTAATGACCGAAATGGAGTTGGAAATTCCGAAATGGAGGAAAAAAGCGCCGAAATGAACCACAAATTAACATATCACTCACAGTGCTAGTTAATTTAAATGTCAATATACTAAAATATATAATTAATTATATTTATTTATTTAATATCGCCTCACAGAGGCATGTTGTTTACCGACGTCACACAACAGGTCGCCGAAATGGAGCAATAATGGACCAATGGACGCCGTTTGAAGAGTTATGTGATCTTCTTAATGATCTAACATTAAAAAGAAAGGATTCCCAGAAAGCGCCATGAGCAATAAATGTGGAATTGTCGTATTTTCTTGTGTTCAATATCGTGTAAATAATGAAACACATTGACTTGTCACCCACATGAAGTTCGCTGCGTTGGTTAACAGAAATGTACCGCAAATACTGATACTTATTTATATTTAATTCAGAAAATATAAAAATAAAGCTCCAATATTATCCAGAGATTGAAGACTGAGATCCCGGTTGCTCAATTGATACGATTCCAGTCAAGACGTTATTGACAGTTTCTTTTAGAAACTCTTGGAAACAGTTGGCGTGTACATTTGTTGATATTTTCGTGTTCTGAGCAATCTTGTTTTGCAGAATTTTATCTATTTCTGCATCTCCGACTGCACGAAAACGTTTCTGTTTGTCTGCCATTTGTAAATAACTGGAAGGGAGACAACTCCTCACAACAGAATGTGGGGAGATATGATGTTTTGTCCCCCTTCCACATGATGCGTTTCGGGTAATCACAGGCACTGTGTTATAAACATGAGGTATAATAATACCTATTCAGCACCTCATATGCACTTTAATTATATAATATGTCGGGGTTAATGGCGATTGCGATATAGATATAAAATATTAGTAATTGACGTACAGCCGATGGGGGCCAAAAATGCCCATATCTAGCCCCACCATTTTTTCTGAGAAGGGGGATTTTTGAACTTAGTTTTCCAATCCTGTTATCATATTCAGAAAACCTAATACATGATGGTTCTGAAAATAGTTTATCTATACATGCATGCACGCTGTGAGTCAAATGAAGTAAACATGTATTAATAATAATCCAAAAAATGATATTTTTCAGTGCCTGGTGATGGAGGGAGCCAGTTCTTCGCCAAGCTGAATAAAACAAATGTTCCACATGTTTTCTGTGAAAAGCAAACATCTGACTATTTCAATCTGTGGTTGAATGTTTATGAATTAGCACCGTACTTGATCGACTGTTTTACAGATAATATGAGGTACAGTCAAATTTAAACTTGCCCTACTTGCTATATACTGTAAACGTACTTATTTTTAGCGCAATCAAATTTTAGCGCATTTGCAGATTTCAGCCAGTTAGCGCAATGATGAATTAGCGCATCCACAGAACTTTCTATAGAAATGGAACGTACAAAAAGGAATTAGCGCAATCATAATTTAGCGCAAGGCTTCCAGCGCGAAAAGCGCTAAAATAAAATTACCGCTAAAATATGTACGTTTACAGTAGCTACCTTTAACAATTCAACCTGTCTACAAAGGCTAGTAGCTATAGGCCACCAGTTTTTGTTCTCTTGGTAACAATTCATTTGTAAATGAGTAATTTATAAAGGGCACCTGCAGTTATAAAGTCACTTTTCTCAGGTACCTTGAGCAACTTTTGAAGGCAGGTTTTACTGTAGTGTAATAATTTTAGCTCCATTTATATATTAGCTCTAGACTAAAGACACCTAGATCTTGTCTCCTATACAATTAATTATGATATATGGCATTACTTAGGTGTGAGCTCTTGATTTTGTCAGAAATACGATTTTTCAAATAATCTATGGTTAAAGGTCAGTTTTAGTTTCAAAAATCAATATTCTATAAGATATATATATAGTGTAAGGATATTAAACCCATGATGTACATACTTTCTTTCAAGACTGTTCAATAAAATTTGCTTTAGAAAGCTATATGTGTATATTCTGTTATTGAAAGATGATTTTAAGTTTGATGCATGTAATCTTTTGATTTTATTACAGGTTAGTATATGACCGCAAGACCCACACTACCCACAATGCACCAGGGGTTGATATACAGATCCGAGGCTGGGGTGACACTGAGACCGTGGAGTGGCTAGATCCCTCACACTTTGGGTTCAGTGAGTAAAATATTTTATATGAAGAATACAGTTCATATGGAAAATGATAAATGATATAATGATGTACTCTGCAATCCAGAGTTGATCATAAAGTGGGAAAATGACTGGATGAAGAGATATTTATTACATTGGTAATAATAATAATTAATGATTTGGAGTTTTATATGTATACCGCTGCATTACTGCCACATAGCCATCTCAAAGTGGTATACTTTTGGTTTATTTTTTGTTTAATGTCATATTAACAGCCAGGGTCAGAGGTATACAAAATTATGGAAAAAATTCATGATTTTGTTATTCCTACAAAAGAATTAGAGCCAGTCTGAAAACTGATTTGAGAAACTTTCACATTTCACCTCATTTTGTTAATGCACATATGCAAATCCTTAAGCTTCATTTTAAGATCCTATGGTGCACGTCACATACCTCAACATGTTCCTATGACCCAGAATGAAAAATTAACACATGGATCCAACCCCTGGATCACTTACCGGTATTAATTGATCAAGGAGTTGGGCCCAGGACTTAATATTAGTGTTCTAGGGGTTGGACCAAGGGGATAATTTAAGAGATCTAGGGTTGGACAAAGATTCCAGTTTTTCATTCTGGATTATAGGAACTTGTCAAGCCCCTGTAGTGCACATTAAATTGTCTAAATCACAGGTATTAGCGCGAGCCTCATCTGTAAATACACTCAGTATTCCGTATTGACAAATGAGGCTAGTACTAGCTGTCTGAATCTTTCACTTTGTTGAGGGAAGGTGAAAATGAATTACAGTAATTATGGTGTTGTATATTTTTCTGTTCGTTATGGTTACAGCCAGTTACTTCTACTACATTGCTGAGGATTTAGAATCATGGGGATATAAGCGAGGAGTCTCCCTCAGAGGTGCACCATATGACTTCCGCAAGGCACCAAGTAAGTTTGTACATTCTTACTTTATTATCTCTGAGTTTCACGGTAATATTTATTATAATTATAACTTTATGCCCCAAAATGGATTTGTCACAGGCAGTAAAACAATGCAACAACAAAAATTATTAGTCATATGTTGTATGGAATTGACACAGTTTTGAAATATGTCTGTGTCATGTAAAAAAATATTTCTGTGTTATTGATTTTCTGCAATTTTGGACTAGAAGACATTACATAAATTTTGATTAAGTTGAGAAATGTTTTTTAATCTGTTGCTTGATTACAGCAAAAAGAAACAAGACATTTCACTTTTAGAACAAATGGTCGTAAACCGATATTTTACTAGTTAAATCAACACTGTGTTTGAACAAAGTTGTAGAAATTACATTTGAAGAATTTAATGATTTTATTTTAATTCACAGAAGAATACCTTTATACAGTCATATATATGTATAATATATGTTTTGGTATTCTGTCTCTCCAGATGAGATGGGAGGCATGTACAAGAAGCTCCAGGCTTTGATAGAGGATACCTACACCCTTAATAACAACACTCCAGTAACACTCCTTGGTCACAGCATGGGGAACCCTGTCACACTCTACTTCCTCAACCACATGCCACAGGTCTGGAAAGACAAGTACATCAAAAGATTTATCAGTCTGGCTGGTGTGTGGGCAGGTGTCATCAAAACTCTCAGACTCTTCGCTTCAGGTCAGAAACACATTATTATTGTTGTAATAGAAATATCATTTATGCTTTTGTTGCAGAATCTTTTTATACATTAAGATTATCATTACAATAGATGTTATTTTTCACATTAAAAATGTTTAGGGAAGACCTCAAACAGGTTGGGGAGATAACTGAAGTTCTAAAGCTTCATTCCCATCTTTTTTGAAAACTGAATGTCAACCTGTAATAAAAAAATGTTTATTAGAAGAAAATGGGATAAATAATTGGATGATTTAATATATTTTAATTGATAATCATATAATATAGGTGAAACTTCTGTAATACTAACAATCTTTCTTATTTTCATTCCTCTTTTAACTGAATAATAATAAATCTTGTTGCAACTTTGTAGGTGATAACTTGGATGTGTATGTGGTGGAAGCTCTAAAGGCACGGTTAGAACAAAGGTCAATGGCCAGTACAGCATGGTTAATGCCCTCTGACCTTTACTGGGAAGCTGATGAAATCTTGGTCTCACGTCCAGAGAAGAATTATACAGTGAAGGACTTCAAACAGTTCTTCTTGGATCTTAACTATACTGATGGCTATGACATGTTCCTTGATACAAAAGATCTGACTAGAGACCTCACCCCACCAGGTGTGGAAGTCCACTGCCTACATGGCTACAACCTGACCACACCAGGAAGGTTGGTGTACGGTCCAAACATGTGGCCAGACTCGCAGCCTAAAGTGATTCCAGATGATGGAGATGGTACAGTCAATATACGAAGTCTAATTGCTTGTAAAAAGTGGATAGGAAAACAGAAACAGAAAGTCTACCATCAACAGTTTATCCACGCAGAACATATGGAGATTTTAAGGGATGTTAGGATAAACGCATATTTAAAATCTGTTCTTTTGTCCTAAAAGGGAATTTTTAATTATATACATACAATGTAACTTATATATGGTATATATATAAGCATTTACCTATAGATCATACATGTACCATCTCCCTCCATTTTCTTATTTGTCTTTCATGTTAGCAGGGAAAGATTCCTGTTGACCCGAAGAGTATAATAGATTATAACTTAAGAACATTGAATTGAGTGATGTCTCAATGCTAGGGTGACATCATGAATCAGAACACTTTTACAACATAGAGTAGATACATATATAATCACATGTCATTAGGTTCAAACATTGATTTTATAAAACATTAGAAAACTAGAACTGATATTATCTAATTTAATCAATTGCTGAATTATTCAAGACCTGTTCTCTTTGATATGTGATTCTGTAGGTTTGTACCTGTAGATAGCTAGTGATGTGGCCATGGACCAACATGATATTCATACACTACCCATGTGTATTTATTTTCAAACAGTTGAAAATACAATAATATGGGATCTTGAACTGAAAATATAGGTGGTAGAAAAATGATCATTCCCTAACCTTAAATGTATAACAAAAATATCTCTGCCCTCTTCATAAGAATCTTGAATATCGCACCCTAAAATGAGCCTCTGGCCTGACACTGCTGACAGTTTGGAAGACTTCTTTCTACTCTTTAGCAATAACTGAACGCTGATGTTTAGCAATGAAGCAGAAATTGTTAATATCATTTAATGCAGTGATATTTGGTGAAAATATAAATTCAAAGTGCCTTGATAGTTCCTAAATTGGTATCAGTAGTTCTAAAATTGGTATCTGTAGTTCTAACATTGGTATTGGTAGTTCTAACATTGGTATCAGTAGTTCTAACATTAGTATCAGTAGTTCTAACATTGGTATCGGTAGTTCTAACATTGGTATCAGTAGTTCTAACATTGGTATCAGTAGTTCTAACATTGGTATCAGTAGTTCTAACATTAGTATCAGTAGTTCTAACATTGGTATCGGTAGTTCTAACATTGGTATCAGTAGTTCTAACATTGGTATCAGTAGTTCTAACATTGGAATAAAATGCATGTCTACTCTTATAATTCCATATAAATATTTTTAAAAACATCTCTATTTTACACCAGAAAACAGATACATCAACTTCTACTACTCTAGTTGGCCCGGTTAGGTGTTTGGATGTCTTAAATTACTGTG
The DNA here is from genome assembly GCF_902652985.1 of Pecten maximus. Classification (NCBI taxonomy): domain Eukaryota; kingdom Metazoa; phylum Mollusca; class Bivalvia; order Pectinida; family Pectinidae; genus Pecten; species Pecten maximus. The sequence continues at coordinate 29,333,310 of NC_047025.1, forward strand.
AGAGGAAATCAAAGTACTCAGAGAAAACCCACTTGATGAGGCAGGTGTCCCTCCTACCTTTACATTTGATAGTACATTGTACCTTGGTAATGCAGGAGATTTACTGGTGATTTCTTATTCCACAAATGGCTAACTGGTTTTGACTCTAAATTAACAGACGTTTTGGTGAATGTTGTGATAGAGTGTCATTTTAAGTGCTTTTTTATTGGTGCAAAATTTTGTTAATATTTGCTCAAATATTTTTACAATTTTTTAGGAATTGTGGTATAACATACCGGTATATATTTATGTACATTTTGATTATGATGCTGTTATGTTTGTGTAAATGGAGATCTCAAGGCTTAAGGTATTAAGGTATATTAATTGAGATCTGTATTTGTTTAGCGATACACCTGTTTGTTATTGTAGTAAAGATCTGAGGATTACCCAGTTATCAAAGATCAAAGTACCGGATAGTTTATTGGGTAAGCTGGTAATTGGTGTTATTCACTGATTTTTGGAAAAGTATTATATATTTCAGTGATAAGTATGATAAGTAATCCGTAATTTTTCAAACACTCCGTGATCCAGTACATTTCTAAATACATCATTTTATCAGCAGTAACAGTATTGATATCTGGATCCCCACCACTACCACCACTACCACCACCCCACCACTACCACTGGTACCACTCCATCCACAAAGACCAAAGTAAACTGTAATGTACTTTACATCATTCGATACCTGGCTATGTATAAATTGATATCTTAATCATTAGGTGATCCTCAGTGGCCTGATATATATATATATTGGTAATTACGTTTTTTCATTTTTTTTTGTTTTTGTATGCCATCATTAAATATGTCTTCAGAATAGCAGCTAATTGATGTGTAGTCCTAGGCCATTTACCTATGCCTTGCCCATACATGTTGGTGCTTTTATTGTGGATGCCCTGGGTGCTTATCCATCAACTCTATGTATATAACATAGCACTACATACACTAGTCGACATCACTAGGGAACACCAGTACATTTATGCCACGTAGTGTTGGAGGCAACAGTCTGTATCAAAAATTTATACATTCATGTTGAAATTATGTTCCATTTATCATAGTGCATTATTATTATATGCATATTAGTGCACACCAGTATGTTTAGTATGTATATCATGTAATCGTCCCTTTATCCAGCTATTTTTGTCCATGTTGTTTTTGCATGTCACTAGTCCCTAGTGTTATATACTGTGGAGCATTTTTCATTGGTTAACCCAGTCAGAAATCAATTGTGACCTCATTGATATGATGCCAGAGATTGTGAACGGTGCAACCAAATGGGTGTCTGTTTGATAAAGTCCTCCTCATTTTGACTTAAAAACCTTACAAAACATAGGTTTTCTGAGTTATCTGATAAAAAGTATCTTAAATTTATTTTCATTTCAAATGAGATTTTATGAGTTTTTATAAGTTCATATTTTTGCTCGGCAAGATGCACAAAAATAAAAATGTGTATGACTTGTTTCATAAAATCTGATATGAAATGAAAATTCATTCAAATTGATGATCCTGATTATATATGTTAATTGTACCTCTGTCTAAACCATATCCTTTGTGCCATTCAAGTCAACAAAACCAAAGCCATCATTGAGATCCAATTGTACTGTTACTGTAATGCAAGAATAAAGAAATGAAAGTAATAAAAAAATGATATATAATTATATTATCCCATAATTTGTCACTAGAAAGTCCAGTCAATGGTGATTTGTCGAATATTAAGGTTAAACAATTCAAACTAATGTTTATGTGAGTGTTTTACCACCTTTCAAATGTATACATGCTCGGATACCAAACCTTCCTGTCAATGGACAGTGCTATATTTTACAACTATCATAAGTTAAAATCCTTGTGCTACATATATATTAATTCCTGTTTTCCTTTTCCTCTCAAAGTCTTGTCTCATGAATCTGAAAAGATCTGTTTATGTGGCATTATCTGTAATGGCAAGTTAATGTTTGATTTGCTTTTGATTTAAATGTATTTTATATAGATTTGTTCTGGAGCATTTATTAAGATTTACATCCTAGCTAACACTGCATAACCGCATCCATTATTTTCTACCTCATGAACAGGTGCTTGACTCGTTTTTTAAAATAATAACATAAAAGAGTACATCTCATTTATATGTACTCTTATATGTTATTATTTTATAAAACTAGTCAGGCACCTGTGCCTTATGTACATGTTAGATCATTGCTCACAACTCAGATTGTCATTGTTATTCCTGTCTTAAGACAAGTGATTTTATTTATGCATAATAATTGTAAAGCACAAAACACAGTGAACTACCTTTAGAATGTGATGTATTATATATATAAAAATTATCAGTCAGAGAAATACTACACTTGTTATATACCAAGACAGAATATTGATATGTTAGTACAAGGGAGATCAATCATACACATTTTGGGTTTTGTCTGTTTGTGTATATATGTACTAGAAAATTAATGCTTCAATAAATGATCAGTTTGTTAAACTGTTTCATATGTTCATCAAATTGAACTGAAGTGTTGTAAGTTGCATAAGGTGTATATAAAAGATGGCTAAAATAGATTATTGAACCTAATATGGGATCTATTTTGTTGTAAAGCCTACATGTATATCTTTAAAAATATCTACCCGGTGGGTTAAAAATATCTACCCGGTGGGTTTATTATGGCAATATGCAGATAATCATGTTTAGTAGAGCTCATTTCTATCATTTGATGATTTATTATTCATGTTCATGTCCCATAATGTAAGTGTATGCTTGCAAATGAAATTGATTTTCCTTTTCATTATATAATTCTATCAGTCCAGTTTTGGTTGTATTGGATCATCAATCCATTTAGTTTGTATAGTTATGGCCACATAGTAATTGTATATTTTATGCAGAATACATATTGTATCTACAGAACCATACACTTTCTAATGGAAAGATTTTATAATAATGTTATAGTAGTAAACCTGCATAAACAGTTGATCTAGAGTTGCTTCCCATTGACCACAATGTCATGCCAGTAGATTCATCAGATAGTTGGATCCAGTTGACATTTGGTCTTCGTAAAGTCCTCCTATATGAAGAGGACTATAGGGGATTTTCTCCATTATTTTAAGTAAAACATGTCCAGAGTGACTTAGAAGTGTCATTAATATAGAAATAAGAACTGTCTGCATAAATGGAAGCAGTCTGGCCCAGTGTGTACACAGCAAACACTATGTACAGTTTGTACTCTGCCCACAGGATGTACAGTTTTTACACACTCTACAGTTTGTACATCGTCCAGTGTGTACACATGTACAGCCAACAGAGTATACACAGACCACAGGCTGTACACCATTCAGTATATATATGTACACAATTGAGTGTGTACACAGCCCACAGTATGTACACAGTCCTCGGCGGCCGAGTGGTTAAGGTGTCCCGACACTTTGACACTAGCCCTCCACCTCTGGGTTGCTAGTTCGAAACCTACATGGGGCAGTTGCCAGGTACTGACCGTAGGCCGGTGGTTTTTCTCCGGGTACTCCGGCTTTCCTCCACCTCCAAAACCTGGCACGTCCTTAAATGACCCTGGCTGTTAATAGGACATTGAACAAAAACAAACCAAACCAAGTATACACATTCCAGCGAGTACACAGCCCAGTCAGTGCATATAGCAGTGTGTATTATACCACCCACAATATGTACATATAGCAGTGTGTATACAACCCACAATATGTACATATAGCAGTGTGTATACAACCCACAATATGTACATATAGCAGTGTGTATACAACCCACAATATATACATATAGCAGTGTGTATACAACCCCCAATATGTACATATAGCAGTGTGTATACAACCCACAATATGTACATATAGCAGTGTGTATACAACCCCCAGTCAGTACATACAGCAGTGTGTATACAGCCCACAGTATGTACATATAGCAGTGTGTATACAACCCACAATATGTACATATAGCAGTGGGTATACAACCCCCAGTCAGTACATATAGCAGTGTGTATACAGCCCCTAGTCAGTACATATAGCAGTGTGTATATAGCCCACAGTATGTACATATAGCAGTGTGTATATAGCCCACAGTATGTACATATAGCAGTGTGTATACATGTACAACCCCCAGTCAGTACATATAGCAGTGTGTATACATGTACAACCCCCAGTATGTACATATAGCAGTGTGTATACAGCCCCCAGTATGTACATATAGCAGTGTGTATACAGCCCCCAGTATGTACATATAGCAGTGTGTATACAACCCCCAGTATGTACATATAGCAGTGTGTATACAGCCCCCAGTATGTACATATAGCAGTGTGTATACAGCCCCCAGTCAGTACATATAGCAGTGTGTATACAGCCCCCAGTCAGTACATATAGCAGTGTGTATACAACCCACAATATGTACATATAGCAGTGTGTATACAGCCCCCAGTATGTACATATAGCAGTGTGTATACAGCCCCCAGTATGTACATATAGCAGTGTGTATACAACCCACAATATATACATATAGCAGTGTGTATACAACCCACAATATGTACATATAGCAGTGTGTATACAGCCCACAGTATGTACATATAGCAGTGTGTATACAACCCACAATATGTACATATAGCAGTGGGTATACAACCCCCAGTCAGTACATATAGCAGTGTGTATACATTCCCCAGTATGTACATATAGCAGTGGGTATACAACCCCCAGTCAGTACATATAGCAGTGTGTATACAGCCCCCAGTATGTACATATAGCAGTGTGTATACATTCCCCAGTATGTACATATAGCAGTGTGTATACAACCCACAATATATACATATAGCAGTGTGTATACAACCCACAATATGTACATATAGCAGTGTGTATACAGCCCCCAGTATGTACATATAGCAGTGTGTATATAGCCCACAATATGTACATATAGCAGTGGGTATACAACCCCCAGTCAGTACATATAGCAGTGTGTATACAACCCCCAGTCAGTACATATAGCAGTGTGTATACAGCCCCCAGTCAGTACATATAGCAGTGTGTATAAGTCCCCCAGTCAGTACATATAGCAGTGTGTATACAGCCCACAGTCAGTACATATAGCAGTGTGTATACAGCCCACAGTCAGTACATATAGCAGTGGGTATACAACCCACAGTATGTACATATAGCAGTGTGTATACAACCCACAATATGTACATATAGCAGTGTGTATACAACCCACAGTATGTACATATAGCAGTGTGTATACAACCCACAGTATGTACATATAGCAGTGGGTATACAGCCCCTAGTCAGTACATATAGCAGTGTGTATACAGCCCCCAGTATGTACATATAGCAGTGTGTATACAGCCCACAGTATGTACATATAGCAGTGTGTATACAACCCACAATATGTACATATAGCAGTGGGTATACAACCCCCAGTCAGTACATATAGCAGTGTGTATACAACCCCCAGTCAGTACATATAGCAGTGTGTATACAACCCCCAGTCAGTACATATAGCAGTGTGTATACAACCCCCAGTCAGTACATATAGCAGTGTGTATACAACCCCCAGTCAGTACATATAGCAGTGTGTATACAGCCCCCAGTCAGTACATATAGCAGTGTGTATACAGCCCCCAGTCAGTACATATAGCAGTGTGTATACAACCCACAATATGTACATATAGTAGTGTGTATACAACCCACAATATGTACATATAGCAGTGGGTATACAACCCCCAGTCAGTACATATAGCAGTGTGTATAAGTCCCCCAGTCAGTACATATAGCAGTGTGTATACAGCCCCCAGTATGTACATATAGCAGTGTGTATATAGCCCACAGTATGTACATATAGCAGTGTGTATACAGCCCCTAGTCAGTACATATAGCAGTGTGTATACAACCCCCAGTCAGTACATATAGCAGTGTGTATACAACCCCCAGTCAGTACATATAGCAGTGTGTATACAGCCCCCAGTCAGTACATATAGCAGTGTGTATACAACCCCCAGTCAGTACATATAGCAGTGGGTATACAACCCCCAGTCAGTACATATAGCAGTGTGTATACAGCCCCCAGTCAGTACATATAGCAGTGGGTATACAACCCCCAGTCAGTACATATAGCAGTGTGTATACAGCCCCCAGTCAGTACATATAGCAGTGTGTATACAACCCACAATATGTACATATAGCAGTGTGTATACAACCCACAATATGTACATATAGCAGTGTGTATAAGTCCCCAGTCAGTACATATAGCAGTGTGTATACAGCCCCCAGTATGTACATATAGCAGTGTGTATACAGCCCACAGTATGTACATATAGCAGTGTGTATACAACCCACAATATGTACATATAGCAGTGGGTATACAACCCCCAGTCAGTACATATAGCAGTGTGTATACAGCCCCCAGTCAGTACATATAGCAGTGTGTATACAGCCCACAGTATGTACATATAGCAGTGTGTATACAGCCCCCAGTATGTACATATAGCAGTGTGTATACAGTCCCCAGTCAGTACATATAGCAGTGTGTATACAGCCCCCAGTATGTACATATAGCAGTGTGTATACAGCCCCCAGTCAGTACATATAGCAGTGTGTATACAACCCACAATATGTACATATAGCAGTGTGTATACAACCCACAATATGTACATATAGCAGTGTGTATAAGTCCCCAGTCAGTACATATAGCAGTGTGTATACAGCCCCCAGTATGTACATATAGCAGTGTGTATACAGCCCACAGTATGTACATATAGCAGTGTGTATACAACCCACAATATGTACATATAGCAGTGGGTATACAACCCCCAGTCAGTACATATAGCAGTGTGTATACAGCCCCCAGTCAGTACATATAGCAGTGTGTATACAGCCCACAGTATGTACATATAGCAGTGTGTATACAGCCCCCAGTATGTACATATAGCAGTGTGTATACAGTCCCCAGTCAGTACATATAGCAGTGTGTATACAGCCCCCAGTATGTACATATAGCAGTGTGTATACAGCCCACAGTATGTACATATAGCAGTGTGTATACAACCCACAATATGTACATATAGCAGTGGGTATACAACCCCCAGTCAGTACATATAGCAGTGTGTATACAGCCCCCAGTCAGTACATATAGCAGTGTGTATACAGCCCCCAGTATGTACATATAGCAGTGTGTATATAGCCCACAGTATGTACATATAGCAGTGTGTATACATTCCCCAGTATGTACGTATAGCAGTGTGTATACAGCCCACAGTGTGTATACAGCCCCCAGTGTGTATACAGCCCCCAGTATGTACGTATAGCAGTATGTATACAGCCCCCAGTATGTGCACAGCCCTATGTGAACATATATAGAATGGTGGGTATACAGCCCACAGTATGTGTACAGTCTAGTGTATGCCCACCCCTATCGTTCATGAAATCGCAATGTGTTAAGGTGTGAGGCTGTCAGATTGTGTGTAATATATGGTTGTCTTCCATTGAAAGTTTAGCCTCCTGAGTAATTTCCTTTGGAGAAAATGATGTGATCAAGACCTGTTTTATAATTAGGTGTATAATCTACAGGCGTTGAGTTTATGTATAAATCATTAATGGTATTTGATACAAAAATGTTGGTTATTCATTTTTGTGTGGAACATTCCTTCCTTACCTGGAACTGTTATTAAAGGTTGGAAATTAAATGTAATGCTTTATTGATTTTATTACCTGTGATCACAGGGACTTGTCACAACTATCCAACCCACTATACATATATGAATGCATGTAGCATTAGCTACTATAATACATATATGGACCGTCGGTTGAAAAGTCTGTGTGTGATTGCCTTTCAGCGATTTGCAAATTTTGTAGGATACATTTCAAATAATTTGTATTTGTTACTTTTCAAAAACTCTGAAAATCAATTTCGGTACAATTTTGGGGTAGAGGGATGGATGTCTAACTGGCTAATCAAAACTAGATATATTAACCTTCGACTCCCAAATACCATTTTTCCCTCACACAAGAAACTTGATGAAATTCCAACTCGGGTGACTTTTGTTTTAATTTTTGCGAACATAGAATTTTTCACACAATTTACATAAGATACAATGTAAGGGTGGATCGTAGGAGGTTTCACATGCGTTACTTTCGGATCTTATTACCAGTATATCTTGGGGAAACCTGCTCTGTGATCTCATTTCTAAATCACAGGTATTGATCCATGCCTTCGATACATGTAAATACTCTGGCAATATATTATTTGTCTTTGCGTGATTTTGTCTTCTGTTTTGGAAGAATAATTTGGTTGATTATAAGTTGTGTACGTGTATTTATTTTAATGAATTAAGAATGTTAATGTGTGTGACCAATATAAACCATTATATTGTTATAATGTTGAATGACTGTGAAATAAAAACAGAATTTACCAAAGGAATTTTGACATTTGTTTTTATATTATATAGCTATAGGCCGGTCCAAATTTAAAAGCAGTATTATGGTATAGGTACAGTATGGTACCGGTGTAGTCTGTCAATCCAACATGAAATTTTATTTTTATTTCTCATACATTTCAACTGATCTCTCGGAACTTGTAATTGGTAGGCTTTATTATCACAATATAAATAGTGTTTCTCTGAGCAGCATTTTGATAACACTATTTTTGCAAAAGTTATTTCACTTTGTTTCAGTAGTTGACTCTTTTCAGAAGACCTCTTTCCTGCAGTTTGAGGTCATCTGACCCAAAGGGCCAGGATGGCCGATAGCCATCTTGTTTCCTCTATCGTCACACACCGTCCACCGTGTGCAAGACTTTTTATTTCAAAATGATATATACTCCTCCATAACCCCAAAGCAGATAACTACCAAATTTGGTGTGAAACATCATTGGGGGGAGGCTGGTCTGACCCCTGGGGCCCCAAGTGGCTGCATGAGCCCCAAAAGGGAAACTTTGGTGAATTTTTGCTTTTAAATTTAAAACCCTACTCATTGTGGGAGGATGATCATATTTAATATAAATAAGGCTGATGGGGCCCCAAAAGGGAATTTGTTGTAATTTTACTTTAAAACCCTCCTAAACCTCTGAGTGGAAGGGGAACTTAGCCAAAATTTGCTTTAAAACGCTACTCCTCCTTAATGGATTACAACCAAATTTGGTTTGAAACATCGTCAGGGGACGGCAATAATAATTTATATAAATGAGTCGGGTAACCCCTGGGGAAAGGAGGGCGGGCCTCCAAAAGGAGAACTTAAGTAAAGTATTACTTTAAAACGATCCTCTTCTTTAATGCCTTATATTACAACCATATTCAGTATGAAACATCATTGAGGACGGCAATCCTTATTTATATAAATGAGGCTTGTCTGATCCATGGGATGGGAACTTAGCTGAAATTTTGCTATAAAAGGCTCATCCTCCTTAATGCCTTCATGGACTACACCCAAATTTAGTCTGAAACATCATTGGGGGAAGGCAATCATAATATAAATGAGGCTGGTCCGACCCCTGGGGATAGAGGGGCGAGGCCCTAAATCAGTAACTTGGCTGAAATTTTGCTTAAAGATGCTACTCCTTTTTTAAGCCGAAATGGATAAAAACCAAATTTGATCTGAAACTTAACTGGCTCCCAACAGACAATTTATGGTAATGATGCTGGTTTAATAAAGCCCTTCGGATTGAGGGGTTTGTCCCTGCTGTAAGTGTTTGTCAGATGACAGTTAAGTCCCATGGGCCTCTTGTTACTTGAACAGATCTCTTTGAAACTTGCATTTTCTAGGCTAATTCAGACATCTTTATAAACAGGAAATTAAATGAAGTTGTCTTCTTGAGCGTCATTGTGATGATTCAATTATATTATTGTTATTAAAGCTATTGTGCATGCCCTTTGTTTTTCCTACCAATTTCTTTCAAACTTTGTAGACCATTAGTGGCATTTTGATTAGACAACGTCTCAATCCCATATTTATTAATTTTGATACAATAAATTTCAGCGGTGTAAAATATTTTTTCAAGCCATGGCCACTTACCCCGGGCCTGAGGGTGGAGCAAAAAACTGGTCAAATTGACTGAAATTTCAAAACCTCAAGAACCACATATCTGGAATCAAATGTTCTTTATAGATGGAAGATTCTCAAGATGCTTTGATTCACTCAAATTGTAAATTTCTTGATCCTTGGATCTCGCATCCACTCCTGAGGAGGGAGCAAACTTTACTAAATTTTATAAAGGGAAATCATATTTTTGGGCATAATTTGGTTGATTATGAATTGCCATGGAAAATATTAAATCCATCTGATCCAGTCATACATCTGGTCACCCATATGGCCATATATATAGCTATATATGATACATCCGACCACCAGTATATTACATCTGGAATGGTCACCATGCAAAGCTTCAGTGATATGTTTGTTTTTATACATCTGACCACTAGCTATACATCTGCCATATCAGTAATACATTTAATTGGTCAGCAGTGATATATTTGGTCACAAGTAATATGTCTGGTCACCAGTAATATGACTGGTCAGTACACATGGTTACCAATGATATGTCTGACCACCAGTAATACGTCTGGTCACCAGCGATACGCCTGGTCACCAGTGATATGTCTGGTCACCAGTGATACACATCTGACCACCAGTGATACACATATGACCACCAGCGATATGCCTGGTCACCAGTGATATGTCTGGTCACCAGTGATACACATCTGACCACCAGTGATACACATATGACCACCAGCGATATGTCTGGTCACCAGTGATACGTCTGGTCACCAGTGATACACATCTGACCACCAGCGATACGTCTGGTCACCAGTGATACGTCTGGTCACCAGTGATACGACTGGTCACAGTGATAGGACTGGTCACCAGTAATACGTCTAGATCTGGTCACCAGCGATATGTCTGGTCACAGTGATACATCTGGTCACCAGTGATACGTCTGGTCACCAGCGATACGACTGGTCACCAGTGATACGACTGGTCACCAGTGATACGCCTGGTCACCAGCGATACGTCTGGTCACCAGTGATACGACTGGTCACCAGTGATACGACTGGTCACCAGCGATACGACTGGTCACCAGTGATACGTCTTGTCACCAGTGATACGTCTGGTCACCAGTGTCACCAGTGATACGACTGGTCACCAGCGATACGACTGGTCACCAGCGATACATCTGGTCACCAGTGATACGACTGGTCACCAGTGATATGACTGGTCACCAGCGATACGTCTGGTCACCAGTGATATGTCTGGTCACCAGTGATACACATCTGACCACCAGTGATACACATATGACCACCAGCGATATGTCTGGTCACCAGTGATACGTCTGGTCACCAGTGATACACATCTGACCACCAGCGATACGTCTGGTCACCAGTGATACGTCTGGTCACCAGTGATACGACTGGTCACCAGTAATACGTCTGGTCACCAGCGATACGCCTGGTCACCAGTGATATGTCTGGTCACCAGTGATACACATCTGACCACCAGTGATACACATATGACCACCAGCGATATGTCTGGTCACCAGTGATACGTCTGGTCACCAGTGATACACATCTGACCACCAGCGATACGTCTGGTCACCAGTGATACGTCTGGTCACCAGTGATACGACTGGTCACAGTGATAGGACTGGTCACCAGTAATACGTCTAGATCTGGTCACCAGCGATATGTCTGGTCACAGTGATACATCTGGTCACCAGTGATACGACTGGTCACCAGTGATACGTCTGGTCACCAGTGATACGACTGGTCACCAGCGATACGACTGGTCACCAGTGATACGTCTTGTCACCAGTGATACGTCTGGTCACCAGTGTCACCAGTGATACGACTGGTCACCAGCGATACGACTGGTCACCAACGATACATCTGGTCACCAGTGATACGACTGGTCACCAGTGATATGACTGGTCACCAGCGATACGTCTGGTCACCAGTGATATGTCTGGTCACCAGTGATACACATCTGACCACCAGTGATACACATATGACCACCAGCGATATGTCTGGTCACCAGTGATACGTCTGGTCACCAGTGATACACATCTGACCACCAGCGATACGTCTGGTCACCAGTGATACGTCTGGTCACCAGTGATACGACTGGTCACCAGTAATACGTCTGGTCACCAGCGATACGCCTGGTCACCAGTGATATGTCTGGTCACCAGTGATACACATCTGACCACCAGTGATACACATATGACCACCAGCGATACGTCTGGTCACCAGTGATATGACTGGTCACCAGTGATACACATCTGACCACCAGCGATACGTCTGGTCACCAGTGATACGTCTGGTCACCAGTGATACGACTGGTCACAGTGATAGGACTGGTCACCAGTAATACGTCTAGATCTGGTCACCAGCGATATGTCTGGTCACAGTGATACATCTGGTCACCAGTGATACGACTGGTCACCAGTGATACGTCTGGTCACCAGTGATACGACTGGTCACCAGCGATACGACTGGTCACCAGTGATACGTCTTGTCACCAGTGATACGTCTGGTCACCAGTGTCACCAGTGATACGACTGGTCACCAGCGATACGACTGGTCACCAGCGATACATCTGGTCACCAGTGATACGACTGGTCACCAGTGATATGACTGGTCACCAGCGATACGTCTGGTCACCAGCGATACGTCTGGTCACCAGTGATATGTCTGGTCACCAGTGATACACATCTGACCACCAGTGATACACATATGACCACCAGCGATATGTCTGGTCACCAGTGATACGTCTGGTCGCCAGTGATACACATCTGACCACCAGCGATACGTCTGGTCACCAGTGATACGTCTGGTCACCAGTGATACGACTGGTCACCAGCGATACATCTGGTCACCAGCAATACGTCTGGTCACCAGTGATATGTCTGGTCACCAGTGATATGACTGGCCTGGTCACCAGCTGTGATACGTCTGGTCACCAGTGATACACATCTGACCACCAGCAATACGTCTGGTCACCAGTGATACACATCTGATCATGACCACCAGCGATATGTCTGGTCACAGTGATACGTCTGGTCACCAGCTGTGATACTTCTGGTCACCAGTGACTGATACGTCCGGTAACACATGTACATCACTAGTGATACGTCTGACCACCAGCGATATGTCTGGTCACCAGTGATACGTCTGGTCACCAGTGATACGTCTGGCCACCAGTGATACGTCTGGTCACCAGTGACTGATACGTATACGTCCGGTAACACATGTACTGTAACATCACCAGTGATACGTCTGGTCACCAGTGATACGTCTGGTCACCAGTGATACCTCTGGTCACCAGTGATACGTCTGGTCACCAGCGATACATCTGGTTACCAGCGATACGACTGGTCACCAGCGATACGACTGGTTACCAGTGATACCTCTGGTCACCAGTGATACGTCTGGTCACCAGTGATACGTCCGGTAACACATGTACATCACCAGTGATATATATCTCACCACTACATCACACTGATCATCAACATCTGGTCACCAGTGATAGGTGTCACAGATACATCTGACCACCAATGTCTGGTCACCAGTGATAGGTGTCACAGATACATCTGACCACCAATGTCTGGTCACCAGTGATAGGTGTCACAGATACATCTGACCACCAATGCAATGTCTGGTCACCAGTGATAGGTGTCACAGATACATCTGACCACCAATGATAAATCTAATAACAAGCTGCAGTGAATGGAAGCATCTACTGAGCTGATCACAAGTACGAGTGATCTTCATGTGACCACCAGCTTGACTTCTGACAATTAATGCTACCTCTGATTCAGTGATACATCTCAATGATCATCAGATACATCTAGATGTAGTCACCAGTGATACATGTCCCAGCTAGATACATGCTTCTGGTCACCAGTGATACGTCTTCTGTGACAACTTCACATGCCCATATATATACGTGTTAGTTTTACATCAACATCACTTTGAACATCAGTGGTATATAAATAACATATACCTTTACAATGAACAAATATGAACCTCAAATAAAAATTCATGATGATTTAATTACCGGTAATTGTACATTTTTGTCTTCCATGGCCAATATATATAATTTGGACATGTTCATATTTCATGATCTTTAACTAAAAAGATCTGAACTAGATCTAGATCACTGACTCATTCAAATTTGTTTAAAAATAAGTAAACATAAGCTTGTTTTACTGATTAATGTACACATAATTAATTGAAATGATGAGAGACAAGAAAAATAAAATTTGACATTTCTTGTATTTCAATGTAAAAATCCATGAAATGAAATGAATATATAAATCTCATCAAGTGTTTTGTTACACAATTTGCATATAATGGCAGTACGAGGATGTAAGAACTATATAAAAGCTATTGATGATAAAGCCTAAAATATAACAGGAAAAGTGAAATAAAGAAAAAATGTAAATAGAAAACCAGCCATCATAAAATTTGAGAAGCACTCAAGATTGTGGAGCAGAACCTGAAAGTTAAAACATAGATGTACAGCATATTTCAATATTAAGAAATAAGGACTGCGAGATTGCAATAATTTTTACATTATCTTACTTGAAAGAAGATATTGACATATACAACCTAAACATGAACTTTGTTCATTTCATAAATCAAAGGAATTCAAACGTTGAAAACTGTATTTGCCAAAATAATGCCATATTTGAAAATTGTCGCATCATGAGAGCACTCGATAAAGTTGATGATTGCTGCAGTTAGTACTGATTCTCCTCAATCCAGCCCTTTATTCTGCTTGGTAATGGAAGATGCTGGATATGATCATAGCGAGTGTACTGTCTGATTACAAATCTACACAGATACTGTAATGATCGCACTTGGGTAAACCTGGACATTGGTTTTGTGAGTCTCACCGGGAATGACGGAGCCCTGGGGGATCTTGAACGGGAATAACAAAATATCCCAGTCTGAGAATCGTTCATGGAGTGCTCAATTAGATCAACAATAGAGGGATAACCCTCAGTGTCTGGTTGAGCATAGAAACTGAACATACCATTGCAATGCTCAATGCGTGTATGCCAAGTCCGTCCGTAGGATCTGAAGCTGAGACTCAACAAGTACCGTTCATCCGAACTATCACGAACAAGGAAAGCACCATCTGGTTGGTTAGCAAGTTTATCTTCTGCTTCCACACGTGTTATAGGCCCCCAATACCAACCAAACTTAGAAAGCCTAAACAATTCTTGCGTAAGACTCCAAACCTTTGGAGGTTCATCCATGTCTAGCAAGTCAGATTCAATGGAATCATGAGATTGACAATTAGCAAGATCCGCCATGAGTCTCGGGTCCTGATATGACACTAACGCACTTACATTGAGACAGCTGTTTCTACTGATTGAATTGACATCACAGTTATTTTTCGACATTAAATCCAACTGAAGAACATGAACACAATCTTTTTGGCTATTTCTACCACTTTTTATTCTCTCTGTTGTATGAAATTTCATAATATCTTTAGAACGACAGCTGGCTTTCTCCTTTTTTGAACACAATTCACCGGAATCTGTATTTGATTGGAGATCTGTCAGTTTCTGTAGATTGTTGGGTAAGATATTAAGATCGAGGCTGTCGTAGCTGTGAGATGAAGAGTTGGATTTTGAGGGTATGTCACACAGAGCCGGTTTCCTCTTGCTCTTCAACTTACCCCCTCTATTTCCTTCACCCTTCACCCCCGCAGACATGTAATGTCCACATTCCAAGTCCTCAAGTATGTTACGACCATTGTCGCCTTCATCGCCCTTTTTCTTCAGATTTGTTGTAAGCCTCCTCTTGAAGCTTTTAAGAATACCAAACTTCTCCTTTTTTCTGCCTTCCGTCGTTGTATTTTCTGTGTCTGCATAGTTTTGTTGTGACAGAGTTTGTGAGTCACCATGTTTATCACCGCTGTTCTCACCATCCGTAGTCTCTTCCTTCACACCTTGATTTCGCTGTCGGCGTTGAAACGATTGCCTCATTCCCTTAAACGTAATCTTCTTCATCATCTCTGTGGTATGAAGAGTAGTATCATCGTCAAAAAGACAAGCGCAAATATTCGTGAAATGTCAAAATAAATTCCAGGTATTCCAACTTTGGGTGATACCCAAGTCATTCTTTCCGCATGCGCAATAACCTTTTCCGTATTGTGGGTTTCAGAGCTGCGCATATTTGTATATTTGATTGGATAAAATTTATCTACATTCTCTCGAAAAATAATATCTAAATGATGTTCCACTCCGCTTTCGATAAAATATTTGGTGCAAACTGTTAAATAATAAATTATCGAAAAATGGTATTTTGTTTATATTTCGTTTCTGCAGAATTTTAATGGCGGCCTCCATGGATTCGGACGAAGAAGATTCGTTTGTCTCTCTAGGCAATGCTTTAGAACAAATTAACGAAGGTGAGTGAAACATGGATGAAGAAAACTGTTTCAAACTAGTCCTTTAATGGTTTTGTGTATTCATGTCTCTACGTCAATGCCATATTTGATCAAGACATGGATATGTACATTCCTGCTGGGACTCTGTCACTGTGTGTTTCGGTGCCGAATGAATAACATATTCTAAACCAATGCGTTTCGGTTCCATGGGAAGGCGTTTCTGTATTTTTGGAAGAAATCAGTTTCCAGACCCATCCATTCAATAACACACTTTTGAACCACAGGTACTTGGGTCAGGATTTTATAAAATAATCACATTGCCCTCGTGAATAAAAAATAAATAATGATATTTAATGCTCTTGTAATAGGAGTGGAAAAATGCACGGCCAGACCGGGGTTCGAACCCGGGACCTCCGAACACTAGCCGGATGCTCTACCGATTGAGCTACCTGGTCGCCGATGATCGACCCGGTCCAGTTCCGCTACACTAGTACTCTTCCCTCCTATTTTTTTAAGTCTTCGACCCCGAAGATTCACAACCCAGGTGTCGGGTATCCCCTTGTCAAGTATTCACCTCACTTGAAACAAGGTTTGGTCACAGGCACCAAATGTAATAGGAGTGGGAAAATGCACGGCCAGACCGGGGTTCGAACCCGGGACCTCCCGAACACTAGCCGGATGCTCTACCGATTGAGCTACCTGGTCGCCGATGATCGACCCGTTCCAGTTCCGCTACACTCTGGCTTCACCCAGGGTCGATAAACGAGTGGAATCAATTAAAAAAAATAAAATCACTAAAAACTACATTCCTTAAAAACCATGCCTCCTCGATTGGTATCATTAGTTATTGACAGCTTTGGATGTGATTCTTGACCCCAGGTACTGTGTGCTGAACCAGGGTCTTTCATTATTTTTTTAGAACGGATTGGTGTGGCATGTACATAGTATTAATATGACGTTTCTTTCACTCAGCTATCAGACAGAGCATGCTTCTATCACGCTGGACACTCGGGGTGACCGTTCACAATTTTCTGTCGGTACATGTACACTTGACAGACATGTTTTTCCCCATTCACAATTCTTTCACCTTTTGTCATAAGCGCCTAGCTGCGATAATGTAGCTCTGGACGACGGGCAGACAATTTCTGACAGATGGTCGTCGGAGAGCAGTGTAGACAGGGTATGATTATTTGTTCTAATAAGCGCCCAGACTAAAATCTGAGGTGATGATTACCACCACCTAGGATTTTAGTCTGGGCGCTTATGAATATATTGAGAGTCTTGATTTGAAACTAATTTGGGAAATCACAAGAAATATTGAGAGTAAGTGTAAAGAGCCACCAAAAGAGCCCATTCTCTAAAGAACCTCCCATATAATGTCGGACTATATGACACTAGGCTTACTTAGTGCACTGGAATACAGAAGAGACCGCAATGAGCCAGTAAAGGTTTTTGAAATAATTAACAACTTTGACATACGTGAAAAAGATAAACTATTCACCTTTGCACAAACAACAACTTGGGGAAACAATAAAAAACTATTTAAAAAACAGCAGAACCAGGGTCACCCAAAGCATTTTTAGTAGAGAGTGGTAGATTCTTTGAACTCCATTAATTAATATAAGCTTCCTAATTCCATAGTAGTCCCAACTCTTACTGTTTTAAATCTCAGCTAAACACCTTTTGGAAAAATATGCTACAAGTACATTGTATTTTCTATATCAGATGAGTCTAGAAAGAAACTGGTGTTTGCTCAGGAGCAACAAGCCAAGGATAGTAGAGGTCGTCCTCGGTTCCATGGAGCATTTACAGGAGGCTTCTCAGCTGGCCACTTCAACTCTGTGGGATCCAAGGAGGGTAAGTTAATTGTCAGGACATAAGTATTAAACTGAGAGAGAGCAGCAACATCTATTCTAAATACCCCACAAGTCTACCGTCTAGGTCCAAACGATATTCCAATCACAATATTTAGATAATTAGATAAAGACAACTAGAGACACTGACAACTAACACAGAAAGTTCAGCAATTCATAATGACTAATAGATTGTTTACATCTGTCAAGACATACAACTGGGTGACTTGATATGAGGCAAAACTCCAACAGCGACTAATTTATGTCGAATTTAGGTTGTGTAATCAAACAGTCAGAATATCTGAAGCCTAGCAGATGAACCACAACACATGTTTATGAATATAGCTGGATGTTGGTTCGTTAAGAATCTCTCCATCTGGAGATTTTTTCTCTTCTGGTTGTATAGATATTCAGAATAACAATATCTTGTCTGTTTTGTCTGGTACCAGAAAAAGAGTATATCCTCACCAATTGTAATTATTTAAAATAAAAATGTTGGTTGGTAAAGACTGTAATATATCCATAGGAGAAATGAATCAAATGTGTTACAGTTTTAGCCATCTGAATTAACAGTAGGATAAACACCTCTTGATGGAATGTTGTTTTTATTGACTTTCTTAGGTCTACCAAAATGGAAACCAAGCTTCAGGATATGGGGAATATGAATTTTCGAGAGAAAAATGTGTAAAACAATGAAATATCTAGTGGTATTACCAATAACTTATACATAATTTTCCATTTATTCCTGTGTCAAACTTAACATTGTCTAGAGGTATAAGCCAACCTTGTGTGGTTCTGTCCAGGTTTCAGGCCATCAACTTTTGTGTCGTCCCGGAACAAGAAGTATGAGGATGAGGAACAAGGGCAAAGGCCAGAGGACTTCATGGATGAAGAGGTAATATTTTTTTTAGAAAGCCTGAATTATTCTTCAGCTTTGCTTACTGTGCTTACTGTTTGTTTTAACAAAGGTGAAACAAGGTAGATTTTTGGTTCCTCTCCACAATTTCCTCTTTTTCTTCTTTTGTTCTAAATGATTAAAAGTTCATAAAATTCATTAATGTGTCAAAATATTGTGACACTTCCAAAGCGCTATTATAGAAATAGGACTAAGAAGAAGGCAATGGAAGGGGCATTGTCTTGTGATGCTTCCACCATTTTTTTCTTGGGTTCCACTATACCAGTCTTATTTTTGATAGACTTAACTATGGATACGTTTACCCTTTTTTGGCCCATACAACCTTTATAGTGTTGATAGGCCGTTAAGAATTTATATCTATAACTTATACATTTATACCAATAATAGTTTAAGGTGAATCCCTGTCTCCTATGTATTCATATCAGAATAGATCCAATAAAGGAACACTAAAAGCTGCGACTTTTTAAACGGTTTTTAATTGTTACACTGATGATTTCCATTTTTCCAGGACTTCAGTGAGTATGGTATAGCCCCACGGAAGCTGGTAACAGCCGGGAAATTTGGATCACAGGAGAGGAGAAAACGACAGCTGGATGAGGTCAAGGTCATGACGACTGGAACATTGTTTAGTGGGGAACCTGCCCTTGCTGACCTTATCACCCCAGAAAGGTAAAAACAAAAAAGTGTGAAATAACTTAACCACCGATCCACATCAATGATTTGGCAGTAGTGCTGATAAAGTTGATTGTAAGCTACAAATTAACTTGAACACGTTCTGTTAATGGATGTAAAAAAACCAACAACCCACCATTACAGCCATACTAGCCCAGGTCTAGTGAATTTCCCACGACATTTCAGCAAATAAAGAAATATTTAAATTCAATTCTGTTCATGTTGTCGATTAAAACACACTTTAAAACCTAAAAATTCTCTGCAATAATGTTACAACAATAAGAATCTGAATATATGGTGCCATTTGTGCCAAATCAATCATGCATGACCCCCAGTTATCACAATGGTCATCATAGCTTTTCACATGTGTACTAAAAGTTAAAGTAAGCCGTAATATATAAAAAATATATTATATGATACAGAACCTTTCTGAATTTGTTGTTCATCTTCAGTTTTTCCAATTTTCACCACAGATCAATTGTTGGCTAGTAGTTTTTTAGTTTGGCTAGTAGAGTTTTGGTGTTTACTATCCCTGAGCTAGTGATTAGAACAGTTTTTTACATCCCTATTGTTGTGCTTTATTTATGTAGGTTGACTATTGGTGTTCGACTTTTGAGAAAACTTGGCTGGAAGGAAGGTCAAGGACTGGGTCCTCGTGAGCGAAGACAGAAAAAAAGAACAGTTCGCTCCAAACATGTGTTCAGTAAGACTATTATTCAAGACTTGGTTTGTTTCACTGCTGTTTATACTATTATTCAAGACTTGATTTGTTTCACTGCTAATTGTATAAACCGGGAATCACTCCTGGAGGGCAGTTTGAAAAATCTTTTATTATGAGGGCCATTTGAAAAATTCTTTCACTATACCCAACTCCATTACATACAGGCATTAAGATAACACAGCGCCTTGGCACACCTCTAAGGCATTTGCATAGCAATGCAAAAGAATTGAATGATATGCACACCTGACCAATGACTCAATTTTGAATACATAAATGAAGGTTGTGTCTAAATTTGACACGCACGTACAATGTGTTTTAAAACTCAGTGTGCCAGCCTGTTCACCAGACCTGTGGCCGTGTGACTTTTTCCTGTTTCCTTTACTGATTAAATTCTCCCTTGGAAAAAGCATTGGTCCAGAAGTGCTGCAATATTCCAATCTCTTGTTAATGTACCAAAGTACGACTACCACACAGATAGCATGATTGTAATTATTCAACAATATAAAGCATACATTTGATTCATGACGTTCAGTACTGAGTTTATTGAATGGTTCTTAATGTTTAAAGATGTAACATCAACGACAGTATGTACTGCTTCTCGCAAAATTACATAAAATGACACACACTGTATAGGAATTTGTCTTATTAAAACCAACAAACGAATAAAATAATTATAATACATGTATGTAGCAGCATAATGAAAACTGATAAGACTGAAAGTTTCCTACAAAATATAGAGGTGGAGCAAAATAGAATTTCTTCAGGATTCCATTATGCTATTAAATACGCAACAACCTTTTCTTGTTTTCAATTGATCATAATTACTTTTTGTCAGAGTTATCGAACCTTTAAGTTCTTTGTACATGTACATAGATTTTGATATTGACAGAGATGAAAATGTTCAGCCTTTTTGAGAATATCAGTGTAATGTAAACTTGTAATTTTTCCCATTGAAAAGATTGAGAAATCTAATTTTCAGCCTTTTTGCCCTTAGTCCATTTTCATCTCTGTATTGATGATCTACCTTAATTTCACAGAGATTGGGAAGAAGTCAAATTCCTCTGCCCCTGCGGGTTCAACAGGTGTCGGTAAAAAGTCATATGGATGTGCTCCTCCTCCTCCTGGTTCATCTGCTGGACAGGACAATGTAAGTCTGTATAACTGTAATTTTCAGGATCCAACTTTAATTTGATGACTTAATATTTTCCATCTCAAAAAAAAAGAAAAAATGCTTGACATTAGTTTAGCTTACCATTTAAATGTATAATACATTTGGCATCTCTTTGACAGCTCTAATATAGCTTCAAAATTATTTCATAGTTTTGTTAAAATATGATCATAGTTTCATGTTAATAGATTTGAAATGCTTGAAGATGTATTTCAGTTAATTAAGATAGGACAATAAAATAAAAACAAAATTCTTTTGTCAAGTCCCTCAAACTTTTTATAATGCTTTCACTGACTTGATTTAAAATCAGATTAGAGGTTAATTTCTAAGCTGTAATTATTATTTGCATTCAGCTCATTTTTACTGTCAGAAAATTTCATTTCTTTAAATGAAATATGTAAGCACAGAATTAATTTCTGTATATAATACTCTTTGTTATGCAGGGCTCTGAGGAGAGTGAAGATGACTTCCCAGAAGATTTGACCTTTGCCCCAAAGGACACTACACCTATTTCCTTTGTTGCTAAGGACAATGTGCATGGCCTTGGTTACAGTGGCCTTAACCCCAGGGTGGCCTTGCCCTCTACCCATATCAATCTGATTGAACCCCCAACAACTTCTAAACGTAGTTATATGAGAGGACAAGTAAGTTAAACCTTGTATGTTCACAACAGTTAATCGGATAAATAATTAACTTATTTATATCACAAAGCAGTACAGCCGTCACCTTTCTGCAAATATTCAATACTAAGGTTTAAATCCATATGTGAATAAGCTCAACATGCTATTATGTATTTCATTCACATAAATATGGATAATTTTATAGGCATTTGGTGTTGGTGCACTAGAGGATGAGGATGAGGACATCTACACCACGGATCATCTGTCAAACTATGATATCACCATGGAGATAGACTGAGGGCAAGGAGGAGCTGTATGGCTGGACTGCCCCAGGAAGGAACAAGGGAGGTAAGTCTTACTATCATCTGGCGATTAACCAGCAAGGGGATGTACGTAAATGAATATATATATATAGACCAGCCTCTATGGTCAAAACTGAGGTTATTGGTGTTATTGCTGGTGAAGTTTGATAATAGACTCCATTAAAGTTGGATATGGTAGTTTGGTATTTCTGTCAATCAAAGTTATTTACACTAGTGATTATTTATTGGTGTAAGGGTGTTCTTATCGTCTTGTTTTAAGTATGACTATTCATGCAAATATTTGTTTGTCAAACCAATTACACTAAACAATGAAATTGACGATTACCAAACATTTTCCACAGCTGGTTACATTGGTTGGTTCTACTTGATATTGTAAGTAATGATAATATCATCTGAGACTTTCATCTTTTATCCAGGTACACAGACAACACCTGTGGGTTACCTTGGAAAGATTTTAGAAGGTTTTACACTGTCCACTAAAAAGTTGAAGACCAAGAGAGGCTTCGGTCCACCTAACATTCCAAAGGACTTTCGACCCATACACAAGTTCATCCAGACACCACAGTCTGTCAATGAACACATTCGACAAGCACCATCAGGTTCAAAAAGACAAAGTGAGAGACAGAAAACTAAGATGGATGCTGTGTCTAGGGCGCTGGCACTCGGCGAGTCTCCTCTCACGGGTATGCTTCGTGTGTAATAGCATGTATCAGTTGTCTTCTTTAGCAGAGTGTACAACTGTATATCAGTTATTTTATGAGCTTGCGAGAAGTCATAAAAAGTAAGAGTGTAAAGGAGGTTTGGAATATTTAGAAACACTTTCTGTAACAAAAAAAGGAAGATGTCACCATATTTATCTTTCATCAGAAATTCATCTAAATTTGACTTCACTGTGTATGTTATAATGCCCTATAAGAAACCTTCATGTGTTGGATTTATTAACAGACTAATAGCCAGGTTTATAATTTAACAGGTTCAGTGTTTGATCTGATGTCTGACAAGGATAAATCAAAACTGGATGTGATGAAGTCCACTTCATTGTCCTCTGACCAGAAGACGAGGACCTCCTCTACTGGGGTTATCTCCCCTGATAATGTTACTAATAACACTCCTACTGCCAGTTCCCCTAGCCAGTCAGGTCAGCATAAAAGTCTACATAATGAGTCTATTAGACCAAGTCGGAATGAGGCACAGTCAGCAGAGGAAGTACCTAAGGATCCATCGAGGTCACAGGCGCCATTGTTTCAGGCAGGAAGTTTTGGGTTTAAGCCTTTTGCAAAAGACCCAGCCAAACAGGAACGCTATGACAAATTCATCGCTCTAAAAAAATTGGGAAAAACAGGTAAATTTTAATAGATAAAAAATCATTATATTTTACAAATTTCTATATTTATAAATTTAAAGGAAGATATACGATTGGTTAAGTTTGTGTTACTGTGTCATACTATGAGTTTAATTACTGGTATATTTAGTGGTTCAGCCTTGTTTGGTGTTGTTATTGGAAAAGGTAAAAGTTATCTTCTGTCATGGTCAGAAGTTTTGTATGGCATTTCATATTTGAACAAGGTCATGATTATAAACAATGGAGTGAGTTGTTGATTAATCCAATTATGGTGGAATTTTTCATATGTTGATATAGATGCTTATGAGGAGGTGACTGGTGATCACATGACAGAATGGGACAGAGGCCAGGAAAAGGAAGAGTTTATTCGAGCCTCAAAGCTGTACAAACCTCTCCCAGGAATGATGGCATCACGTTTCACTTCTGCCAAGTACGACGATAGCACAGCCACAGTGGACGTCCCCAAGGACGAAGGGGTCAGTGAACTGTTAGGTCTAGGTCACAATAAGAGGTCAAATAACTTTATTTTGAAGTATGAATTAGTAATGCAGTCTGTGTTACCTGTTCAATGAAGGTAATCCTGTTCTATGACAATGCCAAATTGTATCTGTAGATATTGTTTCATATAATCAGCCAGTTCCACATGTGATATAGCCATATTGTAAGACACTTGACTGTATAATAACATTATTGTGAGGTCATAGAAAGTTCTGGATGTCACATTAAATAAATGACGCAATGCAATTGTCTTTGTAGAGATATACATACTGTCTGATTGGGAATTGGTCAACCTTATTTAGAATTTAAGAGATTTTTTTTATTACATGCTCATGAATATGAGTTTATATGTGATAAACATAATCATACATTCTTGTCCATGTCATATTGAATTTACTAAAGGCCTAAGAGTTCATGGAATATCATATTATTGAACTTGCTTAATAAATACCATATGACATAGCAACGGTTGTAGGACCCCTATATGTTTAATACATTCCATATGACATAGTCACCAGTGGAGGACCCCTGTACATATGTCACAATATTGTAGATGTGATTAGGACCATTGCAGGTGGCTAACTTATACTGGTATTATTTAATCTATTTGATCTATTGAACTTGTTTTTGTTTCCAGGGAGAAAAGACTGACCAGATGAAGGCTGCAGAGATGAAGATGTATGGTCAGCTGACTCACGAGGAGTTTGAGTGGCATCCTCACAAACTGTTGTGTTGGAGATTTAATGTCCCCAACCCCTATACTGGGTATGTTCAGTTTAACACAAATTGTTGTGTTAGAGATTTAACGTCCTTAACCCCTATACCGGGTATGTTCAGTTTCACACAAACTGTTGTGCTGGAGATTTAACGTCCCCTCCCAATATACTAGGTATTTTCTGGGTCAAACCCCTTCCTCACACAAACTGTTGTGCTGGAGATTCAATGTCCCCAACCCCTATACTGGGTATGTTCAGTTTGTCCCGACACTTCCCCACACAAACTGTTGGGCTGGAGATTTAACGTCCCCTCCCAATATACTAGGTATTTTCTGGGTCAAACCCCTTCCTCACACAAATTATTGTGCTGGAGATTCAATGTCTCCACCCCCTATACTGGGTATGTTCTGTGTCTCCATCATTCCCCATACAAATTATTGTCATTGAGATTTAATGTCCCCAACCCACTAGGTATGTTCTGTGTGTCCCAACCCTTCCCCACAAAAACTGCTGCCATTGACATTCTGATTCAATGTCCCCAACCCCTATACTAGGTATATATTGTCATGGAGATTTACCTGGTAATGTCCCCAACCCCTATACTAGGTATATATTGTCATGGAGATTTACCTGGTAATGTCCCCAACCCCTATACTGGGTATATATTGTCATGGAGATTTACCTGGTAATGTCCCCAACCCCTATACTAGGTATATATTGTCATGGAGATTTACCTGGTAATGTCCCCAACCCCTATACTAGGTATATATTGTCATGGAGATTTACCTGGTAATGTCCCAAACCCCTATACTAGATATATATTGTCATGGAGATTTACCTGGTAATGTCCCCAACCCCTATACTAGGTATATATTGTCATGGAGATTTACCTGGTAATGTCCCAAACCCCTATACTAGATATATATTGTCATGGAGATTTACCTGGTAATGTCCCCAACTTTTATACTAGGTATATATTGTCATGGAGATTTACCTGGTAATGTCCCCAACCCCTATACTGGTTATATATTGTCATGGAGATATACCTGGTAATGTCCCCAACCCCTATACTAGGTATATATTGTCATGGAGATTTACCTGGTAATGTCCCCAACCCCTATACTAGGTATATATTGTCATGGAGATTTACCTGGTAATGTCCCCAACCCCTATACTAGGTATATATTGTCATGGAGATTTACCTGGTAATGTCCCAAACCCCTATACTGGTTATATGTAGTTTGTCCCGACATTTCCCAATAACATTGGTGATCCTAGAGGCTCAGTTTTACTTCCCCCATACTGAGTAGACTGTCCGGTCCATGTGTAGAACTATTGAAGGATCCCTGTGTAACACTATTTGAGGATCCCTATGTAGAACTATTTGAGGATCCCTGTGTAGAACTATTGGACGATCCCTGTGTAGAACTATTGAAGGATCCCTGTGTAACACTATTTGAGGATCTCTATGTAGAACTATTTGAGGATCCCTATGTAGATATATTGGAGGATCCCTATGTAGAACTATTTGAGGATCCCTGTGTAACACTATTTGAGGATCTCTATGTAGAACTATTTGAGGATCTATGTGTATAACTATTTGAGGATCCCTGTGTTGAACTATTGGATGATCCCTGTGTAGATATATTGGAGGATCCCTGTGTTGAACTATTTGAGGATCCCTGTGTAGAACTATTGGAGGATCCCTGTGTAGAACTATTTGAGGATCCCTGTGTAGAACTATTTGAGGATCTCTGTGTAGAACTATTGGAGGATCCCTGTGTAGAACTATTTGAGGATCCCTGTGTTGAACTATTTGAGGATCCCTGTGTAGAACTATTTGAGCTTCCTTGTGTAGAACTATTTGAGGATCCTTGTGTAGAACTATTTGAGGATCCCTGTGTAGAACTATTTGAGGATCCCTGTGTAGAACTATTTGAGGTTCCCTATGTAGAACTATTGGAGGATCCCTGTGTAGAACTATTTGAGGATCCCTGTGTAGAACTATTTGAGGATCCCTGTGTAGAACTGTTTGAGGATCCCTATGTAGAACTATTTGAGGATCTCTATGTAGAACTATTTGAGGATCCCTATGTAGAACTGTTTGAGGATCCCTGTGTAGAACTATTTGAGGATCCCTGTGTAGAACTATTTGAGGATCCCTATGTAGAACTATTTGAGGATCCCTATGTAGAACTGTTGGAGGATCTCTGTGTTGAACTATTTGAGGATCCCTGTGTAGAACTATTTGAGGATCCCTATGTAGAACTATTGGAGGATCCCTATGTAGAACTATTGGAGGATCTCTGTGTAGAACTATTTGAGGATCTCTGTGTAGAACTATTTGAGGATCCCTGTGTTGAACTATTTGAGGATCCCTGTGTTGAACTATTGGAGATTCCTATGTAGAACCATTGTGGGTCTTTAAACTACCTTTAAATGAATTGAGTTCAAAGAGTCATGTCATTGTGAAGTGTGTGTATGGATTTTGTTTTGTATTATCCAGGTCCTCTATAGTGGGACTGCCCACAGTGAAGAGGGAGAAGTACTCGGTGTTTAACTTCCTGAACTTCTCACATGAACCAGAGTCTCAAACCTCACAGGACATGAAGGCATTGCCTGCCCCGCCTGTTCCTGATTCACCGACCGGTAAATACCTGATACACTCTGACAACACAATATCAAGGCTTTACACAGCCTTCCTATTCCAGATGCAAACACTGTACACTGTTTAAGAGACTGTTTAATATTTCCTAATATCATTCCACATAATCATTTCCATTTTCAAAGATGTAAAAATAATGATTTAAATATAAATACTATGAATAGCTCAGTACCCCTTCCCTATTATACAAAGGAGAAGAACAAATATTCATGTACATAACATATTAATGGATTCATTAGCTGCTTCCCTCATCCACCTACCAATATTATGTACTTACCAAGTTCAAAGGTGCCCTGAAGCTTGCTCCCCATCTAATAGATGAATTCTTTGTGAGACCTTTCCATCTTGATCCACTCACTGTTAGTTTGTTTACTACATGAATAAGATAAAAGCACCTACTTACTGAATGACATATATCAAGTTGAAATCAATGATTATGCAGATACCTACTCTTTTTCGTTTAATAGTTGTATATATATTATAGTATTCTTATGATGTTTAATTAAATATTATAAGGAAAGTGCTTTTTAATAGAAGTACCGATTTATTTCATTTTTACAGGAGCCAAACCAGTGACTTTTGACATCAAGAATCGTTCTAAGATGACTGCTCCTCTCAAATCTGTCTTCAGTGATCTGGTCGATACTCCACCCACCACACCCAAACTACCCACACTAGATACACCGGAATCCCCTACACAACAAAATATTGAAAAGGTATCAGAGTTTTTGCTTTTATTTGTATAAATTGTACATAAAGAAAAGGAAATGTGTCTCGATAGTCAGATAGTTGTTATTGACAGGTAATGTGAACCAATATTTTACTGTTATAGATGTAGGTTTGACTGTGGCTATAGAAAGGTGGGTACTATTGACGACTTAAATGCTCTTGGTTGCAATTCTGAAAAGTATCTTGAATTACGTTCGTAATTTGATATCATGATTGTTAAAAAAGTTAATGATTTTAAACATCAATAGTTGGAAGGATACTTCACACAATTCCTTGTCTCTAAATCAGAGTGTTTTGTCAGTAACAGTTCATGTTACAGTAAATCAAAAACAAACGTGTTAGCGTTTACATTTTTATGTCAAAACCAAATGTTTAGACTGGAGTAAATGTTAACGTGACTATGATATCTCTCCCTTACAGACAGAGAAGCCAGCTCAGGATTTATTTGGTGCCATATTTGGTAACACAGACTCTGAGTCTGAGGAGGACGAAGAGGAGGAGGAGGATGATAATGAGATTAACCAGTCAAAATTACCGGACATTGAGCAGGCCTCTCCTCTACCTACAGTACACAAGTCAGGTAGCTATATATATATAGGGCTTTAGTTGTAATGAGGAGGCGAACATCAAACTCTGAAGTCAGTTCTGATGAAATCCTTAAAAATGACTGTGTACAGTTTTAACCATGGAATAAGTATGTAAAAAAATTGCATTAAAATTCACAAATATGTACAGTATATAATTATGGAAAATATTGCATTGAAGATCACAAATAGGTATGTTTATTACTTTGTCCATTCAAGTCATGATTCTTGTAGAAGGTCCTGGCAGTATATGTTATTGTGTAATTTAATGTTCCTTCAACAGAATCTAAAAGCAAGATAGTTCAGTTCTTTTGTGGAAAATTACTTAAAGGTAAATGCAGTTTGATGATTACAACATCTCTGTTGTTGTAGATGATTTGTCATCAAAACCACTAACATACATAGAAGAGGAAACTCCAAATCCGACCGAGATGCCAGGGGAGAGAGAGCTGCAAGAGAGACTGACCCCACCCCCACAGGCGCCTCCCCCTGACGAGGACGAGCAGTACGGGCCAGCACTACCTCCACCTGGTACAGTACTTAGAATTATTATCAAATCAGTTCTGAAGAAATTATGGAATTTTTCAACAAGTTTTCAGTTTCAGTCAAATAATATCGGTGGTCAAGGAATGAAAGTGTTTCTATGAAAAAACATGTGTAAATATAAAAAATTACAGATAATAGATAGGAATTTGTCCATGAGTCATTTAAATATTGTTGAGGAGTTCTAATTAATGAATCTCTATTTTATTTACTGTTATACCTTATTTTATTCAGGTGCCCCATGTTCCTCCAGTACAGCATATGTGGATCTAACATCAACTTCTGACAATAAACATAAACACAAGGACAGACACAAGGACAGACATAAAGACAGACAGAAAGACAGACACAGGGAAAAACACAAACACAAGAAGGAGAAAAAGGTATCAGTCACAACTTCATAAAAAATTTACAGAACTAAAAACTTCACTTTTAATGTTGTTTGATGATAACTGATGATTTATGGTTTTCAACAGGATGTCGTAAGAAATAGATTAGGAGGTTGATATATTTTATGTCCATTAGTGTGTCTTTAATATAACTCCCACAGTTCTTATTTTGAGAACGTGATATTGAAGAATCAGTGTTTTTAAAATAAATTGTTTATCAAGTAATAGATTTACCATAATATCATGACACCCATTCTCGGCCCCATTGGTTGTCAAGTTATCGCTTTATTGACAAGAGTAAAAACGAAGGGAAGTAACTCTGATAGATCAGACTATATTACATCTTACTGTAACACTAGTCATCAATGCTTGTCATTAAAGATGTTACTTTTTACTTCACATCCATGATGTGTGATTGTAGAATAATTCAAAGACATGTAATTATAATCAGATAAAAACTGCATGTCAATGCTCACAGTTTTGGTTCGTTACTTAATTACTTCATATTCACAAGAAACTTGATTTATGAACTGTTGCCAAAGGAATTAGGTTTAGGTATAGAAACAATGAAGAAATTTGAATAAATACATGTAATATTTGGCAAAATTATCAGTATTTCTGTATAGGTTTCAATAATAAAACCGAACATTTTAATTATTTTTAGAAATAGAAAAAATGTTGATTAATGAATAGAACTGTAACATTTATAAAGCTAGTTTATCATTATTTTCATATCTTGTAGACTAAACACAAGAAAGACAAACACAAAGAAAGAAAGAAAAGTAAGAAACATAGAAGACACAGTGATTCCAGCCATTCTGACACCGATTCAAGTGACATGGAAGATGATAAAGAACTTTTCAAGAAGTAGGTATCATCGATAGTAAACATAATGACGTCACAGTTTGTAAATTTATACAGAGTTGGGAGATCCAACGTCCGTGTAAAAAGTTCCGTGTGGCTCTGTGTTACCCAGTTTGTAAGTTTCTTTTTTGTAGATGTAGTCTCTGTATCAAATTGGATAAAAAATCTTGAGTGGATTTTACTACATGTATTTCCAATAACTCCCATGTTTAATCCTTACAGTACAATGTTCTCTGTAATTCTCTGTATGCGGCATCAGTAGACGAGTGTTGTTTTTGTGTGTTTCAGGTTGAAGGCAGTGACACAGAAGGGACTACTCAGGACTTCAGACTTTTCATAATGACCATATAACACTGCTATACCAAGCAAACAGGTGGCTGTGATATAAATATCAACCATTTTTCTCACATTGTCATGTTGTTTCTAATAAATATGTTCTTTAATAAATTCTTGTCCAAGTTTTGTATTCTCAAGTCATAGATCTCGGGCAACTTATCTCAGTGTGACAGCGAAAACTCCAACCCTCAGGGCAGGCGCGTAGCCAGTACGCCCGGGCTTCCACATCATTTTTTTCAAAATAACCTTTCCCCCATTTAATCATTTTCAAGAATGTATTCTTTTAATGATATATGAAATAATGAAATTCCTATGTTTGGTTTTCCCTCAAACCCTACGTTAACCTTCAATAGTGGCCTAATCATCGGCGTCTATAGATTGTATAACTAGATGTAACAGGACAGGCCAGCGTCTGACTAATAATTGTAATGAAGGAACCTAAACTGTATCTGAACGTCTCCAGTTGTCTAAAGATTCTATTATACTGTGGAACGTTCCTTCAGCATCAAACGTTGGCTAAAGACATACCTGAGATCAACCATGGACGCAGAACGAATGTCTTCTCTAGCATTGTTACATGCGTGTCACAGGGATCTGAGAACTTGTTAGTCTACACCGGGGGTGTCATTTTAACTGAATTTTTATCCAGCCCCCAACTCTCCCTATGCATACTCCAAATAAGTAGTTATTGAAGACACTGTTAATCCATCGTCTGTTAAATACACGCCTTAGTTTCCGTACACATTTATATGACCGCTATTATGATTTCTAACCTGAATAGTTACCAGAATGTGTCTAGTTTACACGATATTATCTTATCATTACATAAGTCACAATATAGCACAGAACAGTAGTCATGACTTCTATTGTATGTTTTGTGCGTGTGTCTTTGAATCCTCAGAATTGCTCAAATGTCACCCCTATTCATCAAGAAATACAAAAAAAAAACAAAAAAAAATGAAAAAAATGAAAAACCCTCTCGTGCTCCCCTCCCCCACTTCCTGGTCGCGCCTTCCGCACTCGGTAGGAAAGCCTATGTCCTTTCGGTCCGAGAACGTCCGACCGGGCTTCCACTTCCATTTAGGTCTGGCTACGTGCCTGCAGGGTGATATTCTTTATCATGATATCATCCCAAGGGTTGGAGGATGCTCTGTCATGTCCTCAAGGTAGGGGATGATTATTTTTATCCCATCATACTGTTCTATATTTAAATAATATGTTTTGTTGTGCAACACAAAGTTGATGTGACATGATTGAATTGTCACTGTGACATAATTGTATTAGGGATGTCATGTAATTGTGTATTGTTTCTGTGATGTCACTCTATTTATGCAAGCACATGCTGTTTGTCATTCTCTATGGGGGACAGAAATCACACCCTAGGGGGCGAGACAAAGAAATCACACCCTGGGGTTTAGACAGAGAATTCACGCCCTAGGTTGTTAGAGTAATCACACCCTAGGGCATTGTCGCACTCCACATCTAATTTTGAAAATCTTCTTGATTTCTTATCACAATAAGGTTTTACAAAATTGCAACTGGGTTGTTAGGTTTACCCTTGGGGATGAGACAAAGAAATCACACCCTAGGGGGTTAGACAGAGAAATCACACCCTAGGAGGTTAGACGGAGAACTTGAATGGCTAAACGGAAAACAAATCTGTGAGTGGTGGGAGTATATTTTCTCTTACCCTGGACAGGGCTATCCGCAGTTTTACCTAGGGAAAAGACAAGCTACACGTGCTCTTTGAACGTGCTCTTGTTCTCGATAGGGTGACGTCACTATGACCTGACCCGGAACGTTTGAATGTTAAATATCAGCATTATTCACAAAAGAAATTAGAATAAGTATTAATTAACTCCCTGAGTAATAATATTTTAACTAACTGAGTGTTTGGTGTTCTTATTGACGAGCTTATCGGAAAACAGGATAAGAGAAAAATAATCATTCACCCCTTTTTGGGATGAGATGGGGAGATCGGCAAGCCTCGTGTTTGGGAATTTAACAATCTCCCCCCTCGGGTTGAGATCCCCCTATCTCGCCTCAAAAGGGGTGACAGATTCTATTAGTCCCTCTCTGTAACCACAGGAGGCACTGTATTATCCATATTGAGAAATACCCGACAAACTTTGTATTCCCATGTATGGTTCCAATATATCATTGTGTGTATTGTGGTCCCAACATACTTATTTCAGCTTTGTAAATGCCAAATAATTCTTGGAAAGTGTTAAATGTAAGTGCCCATTCTGCAATGGTTATGACATCGAGGCTTTTTCAGCTTCTGAAATTAAATACAACTATAAATATGTAAGTTATCTTATTTCATCTGATTTAATCAAATAACAAAGGGGGGCTGCATATAGTTTTGCCTTGTGTCTGTCTGTCCATCATTCCATCTTCAGCATGGGTTCACGTAGATGAGGTAGCGTCATGTTTCAAAAGTAGGTCGCTTTGACCTTTATTTTGACATACATCCAAGAAAAAGTTTGTCCAGTCTCCATTTCATCTTTGGGGCATCAGTTCACCTAGGTAGGGTGGTGTTTTTTTGTATTTGGGGGGTAGGTAGGGGGATCTTTAGTTTTGCATTATCCATCTGTCCTTCTGCCCAGACTTCTTTCCACCACAACTACAACTTCATACTTGGGGCGTGTTGTGTACCGAAAATAGGTCATTCTGATCTACATTTTGACCTTTGACCTATATCATATAACATGTTTTTCTGGGCTTTTTCTATCCTTTTCAATGGAACTCCTTATATAGGGCATGGGTTTACCTTACTTGGGGCATAGGTTTATCTTACTTGGTGATGTGTTCCGATTGACACTCCCGCAGACAAAGGATTGTTTCTGTAGAGCGTATTTTGAGAAACTGGATTATAATTGTTGTATGCCTACTTACATCTTGTTAACAGAGGGACTCTGGATTAAAACTAGTTAACATTTCTCCGTTGTGGTTGCGCATTTTAACTTTAGTTATATTTTTAGCCTTGTATTATACAGTTCCGTAGACAATATTGTTCACGAATCCCCCATTTTGACCATCTCGAAGAATGAAACTTCAAACAACAGTAATCCTTATGTGTTTGATGCAGATTTCATTCCCTCACTTACAGAAATACATAATCTGTCGATGATGATTAGATTTTGATTTTTATATTAAATGATTTGTTGTCATTTTATAGTTTATATACACAAAAAGCTCTGCTGCTAGAAGGGGTAGGAGTAAAATTGCATGTACATTAATATAAACTTACATATAGGATCACAATTGCTGCATATGCTAACAAATAGGAAGCAGAAATAGAAGAGTGGTTGAGTACGATTGAACGGAAAGGTGATGACATTAGGCAACAGACTTCTGAAGAGGACTTAGCCTAAAAAACTTCTATAACCATGAGGCTCAGGGAGTTGATATTGGGCCTGTAGTGTGCTGGGGTGAAGAACTACCAAATGTGTTCTAATGAATGACCTTGACCTACATTCAAGGTCACAGGGGTCAAATATGCTTAAATCTTTAAACAATGATTTCTTGATAGCTAAGAGACTGAGACCTGATATTAGGCCAATAGTATGCTGGAATGAAGGAATAGAAAATTTATTGACATGGATAAGCCTAGCCTACTCCGATATTTGAATAAATGGTTATCAGCTTAGTCTCTGTAGAAATGACCTAGACCGACTTCAAAGTTTCTATAGAACCATGAATGAAACAGGTCCATTTGGCCTCGTTTTAAAAGTAGGTTAATGGTCAGATAGTCGAGGTCAGCAGGTCCATACATGTAGTACCAATGGAAAGGACAAGGAACACACGTCATCTTTAACATAGCTGTCTTTATGTCAACACCATGGGTATAGCAATAGCTCCTATTTACTTTGTTCCAGTGAGCTAAAAATCACATGGCCATTATTTGTCAGCATACTACTGTCACCTATGAGATGTAGTAGATCAATGAAGAATATTGTCAATCCAAACAGGTTGTTTAAATAGTCCAGAAAAGCATGCGACAAAATAAGTAATACTGGTACCATACAGGTTGTACATTGTAGTGAAAAAAATACAACTAAAACATCAATTGAAATGAGAAGTTTTAATAAATTCTACCACAAGCAAAGATGTTTTAATAGAAACAGCAAATGTACAACAATAAATGGTATAATAAATTATC
Source organism: Pecten maximus (assembly GCF_902652985.1). NCBI lineage: Eukaryota > Metazoa > Mollusca > Bivalvia > Pectinida > Pectinidae > Pecten > Pecten maximus. Next base: position 29,368,824 of record NC_047025.1, read on the forward strand.
TGAATAATAAATTAATTGCATTTCCAGTATAGAAAATTGCCCAAATCCGCCAAGTTATTATTTTTTTTCAAAAAATAAAAGAAAACCTAAAAATATTCAACAAAGAACTGAATAATACTGGGTTATAACAGTTATGTTTAAATATATGGTCAATTCATCAATATAGCTAGATCACATTTTTATGCAAGTTATTGGACAATGTCAGCTGCCCAAAAAAACACGAATTATACATCCATTGTTACACGCCTGTCAATCCTGCCCTCCCCTGCACTCTGATATGATGTATGGATTATGTACATTATATAATATGTATATTCACTTGGTGGGCTATTCCACTACAGAGTAAGGGGATGACAGGACCAACATGATGAGATTTCAGATGTTGTTTGATTATGCCATCCTTTCAGACCCAGTACTAACTTGATATGATGGACTTGATATAATTCAGGATGACGGCACTGGTGACAAATGCTGGGTTTTTTATGCATAAATCAACAAATTTGTCTACATAAGTTTCCGACACCACTACACAATGAGGCTGCCACTGTTATGGTACTCTACGTGGTTCAGTCTCTGTCAAAGGCACACACTAAGATACTGGGTGGAATGTTCCATGTACGGTGATGCAGTCCCTGTCGTTAAGGACATACACCCTCGGTATGACCACACCCCCTTGCTGAGAGGATAGGCCACTGCCAGAGATTAAGATCATGATACACACACACACATCGTGACATACAAGATACACAAGATGATGAAGTCAAGTGACAAAATTCAGTTATGCACGGTCATCTACACCAGCCTGTGTCATCAGATCAGCTATGTTCTTCTCCAGATCATCAATGCGGTTTCCCATCTCATCAAGTGCAAAGCAGTTAAGGAGTATTAACATTAATAAACATTGCATCTAGTCAAAAGCAGCGAAATGGATTTAAACACCCCAATCATATATATGTTACCAACTTAATTAACTTCTGTATTTCAAAGAGGGTAAGTCAGAATCAAATTATTAAAACAGAATCCAAGTTGATCTAAGACATCTTATAACACATTTGACCATTGTGTCCTTGAAATTGTAAGGTCATTCATTTATCTGAGTTGGTAGTCCTTCATCCCAGTATGCTACCACTAACCCAATATCATGACTATTGGTCTCCAGTTAAAATCACAAGTCAATTTAAATATTTATCACTGTGACATTGGAAGTGGGTAAAGGTCATTCATTTAACAAAACTATATTTAACCATGTCAAAAAGCTACTACCTGGACATAACAATGAACTTGGACTTACTGATATTTTTTGAAACGATAAAGTATTCAAAAAGCTACTGCTTGGCCGTATATATTCTTCAAAGATATTTATGAGTGATTTGATGCATATAACCCCATGACGTTGAAAGTGTGTAAAGGTCAATTAAAGCCCAAATAGCTCTTTCTAGCATGTATAGTACAAAAGGATATTCCTTGTGATCACTTGGTCCGACATGTTCTGGAATTTGTCCTGCATCTGTTGCAGAAGAGTCTGTACCTGTAACAAGAATGAAGATATATACATAATTACCTGTACTATAATCATTATAATTACAGGTGTGTATATATTCTGAAGGAGAAAACTGTTACAACTTGTGTTAAATATACATCTGATTAGTATGATACTAGTGGTGAAATGGTATACATGTATGTACTTTAATTATGCAAAAGCTAGATAATCAACTTCTGTAGTTGATACTAATTATCACTTACAATGTCCAGCATTAAATGAAGGCAGATAAAGAAATATGGCCTGAAAAGACTATTCCCATCAACATATAACTCGAAGGAAACCTATGAGGATGCCTTGTTACAGCCACAGTGATACTATTCATTTTGGGGATTATAACAATGATAGATGTACAAGCAAGAAAAACTTTGGTGCCAAGATACAGGTTGCCTTCTCCAAAGATACATTTATAAGCTTAAATCTTCAATGTCAATTGTTTGATAGCAAAGTTAATATGGTTCTATTTTGAAGTGCCCACCCCACCGGGGGCCACCCCCTAATTTGATCCATACAATGTACATGTTTTGTTTTGTTTTTGTACATCATGCTAGCTACAAATCTTAAATAAACTTAATCAAACATTTATACCTAAGTCACTGGGGATTTCTAATGTAAATTATTGATTTTATTTGGGGCTAAGTAAGTTCCTATAATAGTGACTGTGTGTTTGTTACAGTTTATTGATCGATGCATGTTGCTACATGTTACAGCACTATACACCAGATTTCACTTACCATAGCTCCCTAGACATGTACGTATACGTGGTATTTAGTATGTCAACCAATAATACATACTATGTAGGGATACTATGTAGGGCATATACCAGGTATGCAAACAGAAATTTCCAATAACTTTGTGATTTATTACCTGGCAATATAAATTGAAATGTCTATACAGTGAAGAAGCACAGAGTGTTGTAAATTGTCAGTATCAGGTTATACTTCAGCTGAAGTTGTAAATTCGAGCATTTTCACTCTTAAGTATATTTTAACTTGTCAAATTTAATGATTTATAATTTTTACCAGATCTACAGTTATAGTTAATACCTAATTTTTTGTTGTTAAATTCTAATATCATCAAAATATATTTATCTATAACCTGATGTAATTTACACCTATGCAAGTTCTCATGGAGCATCCCCTACATGCTTTAAAAACTTTTTCCAACACCTTTTAATAATACCTAATTTTTTAAGTGGATTGATGGACCGGAGATCTCTCTTGTAAGAGGTTACAGAGGTTGATAGGTATGATATACCTGGTATCTAGAATGGGACATAATGTTTAATTTCTTTATTCTAAAATTACACAGCTTGTGAATACCACATTATAACCAAGGACTTGTATCATCTGGTCCTATTATCGTTTACACCCTATATGCTATATCAGTGCTTCATATCGGTATGTACAGTATAGAGTCAATCGTTCTCCAGGACTTGGGGTACATGGGCATGCCATGCATGTACCGGTATATGTGCCAACTAATATAACCTCCACTTCAGGATCAATAAACTGCTAAAAACTTATCAGTCCTGAACAATCAACTAGAAACAAGTGCATACTAGATCATTGTGATCAACCACCTCCATCACAAAACCAGTTTATTTTAGTCCCGTGCTAAGTTCAGACATGTTCGAATTCAGGAAAAGTAATTTAATAAATTACAGCATACCCAGGTACAGTGTATATACTGTGTTACATATTAATGGATTATTAATGTTTCTGACTGCAGATACTAATTGTGAGGCTCTGTGTTCTAAACAGTGAAAATTTTGCAGACACTACATGTACACTACTACAATCATGTACCTGTAGCCACACGTTCAACAAAATCTTAACCATCCACACGCCATATGTTTAACGATAATACAATAAACATACCTTCCTGTATATGGTACAGCTTTGATGACAATAACCCTTTGTTGTTATTGTCTACACCTATAATGTGTATCTGAATAATTCATACCCCTGCCATACATATATACTGTTTCAGTCTTGGCTGAATGGTTATGGGTACGTGTATATTGATTAGTCAAGCAGAATCTGCTTAGATGTGCATTTTATCCAACATTTATCTAGAGAACTCAGAAATGAAGGAAAATTCTGAATAAATAAAGTTTTCAATTGTAGTGGTGCAGAATTGTCCTGACCTCCAGTCAAAAAATGAGATTTGCTCAACTATAGATCTAGACTAATATATATCACTAACAATTTATAATTTCTGCAAAAGTAGATTTTTTTGTAATATCCTGGAAAATTATGTTGCTTACACTCCAATTTTACAATAATGAATTTTAATTGGTAGCAATAAAAAAAAAAATCTTGTCTGGAATTCAGCTTTTTGATGAGCATTATCTTTCTTTCTTTTTTTGTACCCAGGACAATTCAACTTAACATAAAAGAATTTGGCCCACTTACAATTATATTATCTGAAATTTGATAATACAATATATTTATTTGGGCATAAAATATTTTCAATCAACCAGAGGATTAGATGATTCAGTGCTGATGTTGAAATCAGTTTATATTTTAATGCTCCATTTTACATTTCATGGCTGAAAATCAATATTTCATGAAACCCATGTAACATGATCCAAAGAAATTTAAAGTTTATCTTGATCTTAGCAAGCTTTATAATCATATGTGGCTTGACACATAGATTACATACAACATGTAAGCAGTGGGTTTTAATTTCCCTGGGCATTGTGCTTGTTAAATTGCATTGCCTTTCACAGCTTTCACTTTCTGAAACATTTAACTACACAGCTGTACAAAGAAACAAACTACTTATAAAAGCCAAATCCTAGGCCTCATGTGCAACAAAAGCCCTTTGTTGGTTTTTAAATAAAATTACTGTTTATTCTAACAACAATACAGTGGAGGTTTTCTGCTACATAATAAATATTACTTTGAAACAGTTTTTCAGTACAATCATCAGCTACTAACTTTTCATATAAACAAAAACATAATATTAAGAATGTTAAAATTGTTTTAAAACTGAAGCAAGGCAATTCTGCAAACAAAGCAAAAATAGAATACATTGCAATTGTATAGAAATAAAATAGAATACTATCATGGTACGTACTATATATATATATTCACCTTTCTAACACATGTAAAATGTGAAGTATTACAGTAACTGTTACTGATTAAATTCATCCCTCCTCTAATTATCTCTCGAGAAATTTGCAGAATCATGAGATATTTGCAGAATAAATTTGTTAAGGAGCATGGATTCCATTTGGATTCTATTTCAGATCATGATCAGAGTTTATATTGACAGTCATAACAAAAAGTCTCAATTAGGTTAATTAAGCCAGCTTCGGTTTCCACACATTTGTTCTGTAAGAACAGTAGTAAGAATTATCTAAAAGTTATGGTATTGGTGTCACCAGTAATTGCCAGTGGCCTGTAGGTAGCTGCGATGTCGTAGCTCATGATCATGATGACAAAAATTTTAATGACAGGCGTACGCGTCGTCAGGACGACAGAGCTACAATTGGGTCGACTCATGAAGACCAATGTAGCAACTCTTCTATATGTCGAAATAGTGCAAAAACATAATTATTTCTGTATGATTTGGCCCAACAATTTCCCGCAAACATTGTAGGATACAATACATATTGCAAATATTAAATACATTGAGAAATAACCTAAATGCGACATTATATTATTCATAGTTTTATTTACGTTTTTGGACCTGACTGGTATTGCAAATGCATTACCATAAACCCTTAAAATTGGTATGATATAACAACTTAGTTTAGGACATGCGGTAATGTCGAACATGGCCTATACTAATAAATGTTTGTATTAACCGTAAAAGCGAGAGTATAAGGTAACCTTACTAGCTCAGACTAGCAGGAATTTCCCTTTAGCCCGGTGGCAGGATGTTTGTATTGAGAGTGAATTTAAAGGTCGGTAGTTCGAAGCCCAACACAGGAAGGGCATTTTTCATTACTCCTTATATATTAGCTTCCTATTACAGATTTGGTGCTATTGACCACTCCAAGTAAAACCTATAGGAGATTGAGGGGCTTCCTTGAGCTAAAGAACCTGGGTTGTGGTTGTCTTCAGGGGCAAAGACTTTGTGAAGGAGGGTGTAGTGTAAAAGTAGATAGTATAAGGCCACATAACTAGCTCATGATCAGACTAGCGGGAATTTCCCTTTTGCCTAGCTAGTGATGGGATGTTTGCCTTGAGAGCGAATTCAGATCGCTAGTTCGAAGCCCGACAAAGGCAGGGTATTTTTCATTACTCCTTCCTATTACATTATAAATACAGAATTTGAAATATTGATAACTTTAAGAGCAACGAAGTCTGACAAATATTGCTGAAGTGATTCACTCTGGTGTTGCTACACTGGGGCATATGGAGGCCAATTCATACCCTGCCAGTGCATTAGCTAAAGGCCTGGTATGAATATTCATACTAGCCAGGGTACATCATCTAGTTGTGATGCGACAGATGAGTTTATATATGATACAAGTTATCAGTAAATCAAGCATTATTAGGCCCTTTACAAAAAACTTTCATAATTTTATTGTTTTTTTTTTTTTTAAACATCAAATGATCAGAGACATATATATACAGATATATATGTCTCTGAAATGATGTATGGATTGCAAATACAAAATATAGCTATAACAATCAAATGTTCTCGAACATAATCTATAAACATGTAATTGAAGCTAATTAGTTATTGTATAGACCAATCCATTTCAATATGTTTCTTGTTAGCTAATTAAGAGTTGAAAGATCCGGGTAAAATACTAGTAATACCTATATCAGTATATATATAAGCATATTAAGAAATGTAGGCTTCTATCGCAGGCATGCACGTTACAGTTTTGCATAGCATACAACTGGGTATTATGAATTTCTTATTCTAGGAATATCTTCAGTCAGATCGAACTGATGCAGTTTCGAGGGAAAACAAAGCATGTTTGAACTTGCTATCCAAAACTTCCAGACCTAGCCTACCTTGGCCAGGTAAAATATCTATCATTAGACACAAAACGACGAAAAAAACTTACAAAGGCTGTCAGGTCCTGGATGTTCTTGGGGTCGGCATTGTTTGCCATGTAATCTTTGCCGTAGTCTGCCATACCTTCTCCTTCTTTGGAACTCGATGTTGTTCTGACAGTCAGGCAAGATCTTAACAGGAAGTGATTAACTTTTGATTACAGCGCATGCGTACTGAAAACATGAAGAGGTCCATAAAGGGGGCATCGACTTTGTTACCTGCAGCAGGTAGCCCATGGCGCTATCCAATGGAGTCTTTGAATAATGAACTTTTAGAAATGGCGTGTTTAGTTTATCTCGAGTACGTAACCGTATTGTGAACAACAAGTGTATACATATTAGAAATATATACATCAGATCCCATCTCTACACATGTCGACACAAAATTGCATCACTTGAATTGTTTATAGGGCAATGAGAAGGAGTGTTATACATATACAGTGACACGGAATTGTGTTATGGTATAGGTCCGTTTAGTGCTTGTTGACAGGAGCACGGACTTTTACTAAGTCGGTGACTAGGGTCAACTAAGAAACTAGAATTTTAATATTCTAGAGACAGAGGCCAGTCTCATAGTCATTATCCACATTGGTTTGCTCAGGGATTAGTTACGTGCATTTATATGCATGTACATTAATTACCGTTGTACGTACATATACCATTAAAGGTAATCAAGACCATTTAATACCGACGATTACTATTTTATAGTGTCCCTTCACTGAGTATCCTGTTGCAGACGCTGTCACACAATATTAGCCACACTATGGAGCGCCGTTTTACTATTTATTCCCATTTGGTGATATCACCTATTCAAATGAGTGATATCACCTATTCGAATAGGTGATATCACTTAAGAACTTTTTAAAGTGATATCACCCCTATTCGAATAAGTGATATCACCTATTCGTTTCATTAAGTGATATCACCCATTCGAATAGGTGATATCACTCATTCGAATAGGTGATATCACTTATTGAAACGAATAGGTGATATCACCAATTCGAATATCACTTCATGAAACGAATAGGTGATATCACTCATTCGAATAGGTGATATCACTTATAAAATTTCATAAATGATATCACCTATTCGTATAGGTGGTATCACTTAAGAATATTTTTAAGTGATATCACCTATTCCAATTGGTGATATCACCTATTCGAATGAGTGATATCACCTATTCGAATAAGTGATATCACCTATTCGTTTCATTAAGTGATATCACCTATTCGAATAGGTGATATCACTTATTTGAAAAATGAATTGGTGATATCACCTATTCGAATAGGTGATATCACTGATTGAATAGGTCATATCACTGATCATGGACAGTGTTGTCTGTCGTATTGGACATAGTACATAGCTGATTCCTAAGTAATGTATTTGTGATAACATGACTGTACTCGTCCCTTTATGTTTAGGAACTGCATACACATTGTTATCATTGGTTATAGGAAAAAACAATGTTACGATCTAGGGACCAACAAGTCACTAGAATAGAGATGCCCCATTGGTTTGGTCGTATTCCCAATACGGGCATTAATACGGTGGCTGATTAAGGACATATGAAGATTTGATTTTCCATCTACTAGGGTAGGACCATAAGATAGCTATATTAGGGTTCTATGTTACCAGGTTAAGACCCTAAAAAGCTATATTAAGGTCTTGGGTCACTAAGTTAGGGCCCTACGATAGCTAATACAGGGCCCTAACAAAGCTATGTTAGACCCCTAGGTTACTGATTTTAAAAATCAAAGTACTGTAAGTACTGTAGCGCCACAGTACTGTAAGTACTTTTTTTTTTTTTTTTTTTATGCTCAGATATAGGCTCATAGATATATCTTAATATTATATGTATATAGTCCAACTTCTCATTCATATTTCATTACCATACTTTTACATTTCTCGTTATACAAATCATACAAACGTGGTGTTCATAATTTCATCCTCGAAAGTAATAATCTCTGTCTCTCTCTCTGTCTCTCTCTCTGTCTCTCTCTCTGTGTGTCTCTCTCTCTCTCTGTCTCTGTCTCTCTCTGTCTCTGTCTCTGTCTCTCTCTGTCTCTGTCTCTGTCTCTCTCTGTCTCTTTCTCTGTGTGTGTGTGTCTCTCTCTCTCTCTCTCTCTCTCTCTCTCTCTCTCTCTCTCTCTCTCTCTCTCTCTCTCTCTCTCTCTCTCTCTCCTTCAAACACACACACACACACACACCCTTGCACACACGTACCCTTAAAACAGAAGCAGAAACTCTATACTAACGGCAGCATACTTGCATATACGTGCTGGTTTATACACAGACCCACACAAAAATAGAGAATACTCACAGTAAAAACACCATCACCATCAGTACACACGCAGCGTATATATCACCAATACGCCCTTTTCATGTAAACATAATACTTTCATTTACCCATCTTTACACATAGATCATAGCTTTCTATTTTAGTACATTTTAAGAGCTAATAAGCTCGCAGAGCCATGTTTATCATCATTGCACATTCTCAATTGATTCTTTTAATCATTCTTTTTTATTCGTTTTTTACATGTTACTCGTTTAAATACATTGCTATGCTTTTCAATAATTTTATATCTCTATATCGTTGTAGGAGTAATTTTCTCTCCAGAAAATGTTTGAATAAAGACACAATTGAACAACTGTCTACCCTTCTATTAGAGATGTGGTAGTGTTTATATATTGTATAACCAATCAGGGACATAAGAATGTTAAATTCTTTGTACTTCTTATCAACAATCTTATATCCTATCACGATGTAATACATATTTCTTAGCTGAACATTGTAATTATGTTTTTGTAAAAGATCA